>NW_019942754.1:97596-100700 GCF_002910315.2 Salvelinus sp. IW2-2015 | reverse complement strand
TGAACACACACATGAAAGCGCACATGCACACACACAAACACACGTATGTGCCAACACACACATGCATGCATGCATGTGCACACACCACACACACACACACACAACACACACACACACACACACACACACACACACACCACACACACACACACACACACCACACACACACACACACACACACACACACACACACACACACACACACACCACACAACACACACAACACACACACACACACACACACACAATACCTGTCATAAGAAGCATCCTTTCCTCTTCCTTTATTCCTACTGTTTCTCACTAGGAGGTATGTGTGTCCTTATCCTTGGAGACCCACACCCCACTCACTCATGGAAGGGCAATGTGAGGGTCAGCTCAGAGTCCCAGCCATCGATCACCAGACCTCCCTGTCCACACCCCTAACATCCCCTCTCACCCCCACCCACCCCTCATCCCATCCAGGTTTCATGTTTTGGTTGAAAGATTTTTGGGGGAGAAAGGAAAATAAGTGTCACATAGCGTTCTCTCTCCCATTCATCACAACGATCAGTTCTGTACCACTACCGGCTCCACTAGTGAGGACACAGTCAGACTGATGGATCTGCTCAACCACTGATGACTGAGGGGACATGGGTGGTGGAGGGAAGGGGAAATTGGGGAGGGGGGCAAATTGGGGAGAAGTGGCAGTGGGGAGTGAGGGGCAGTTGTAGGGAGGGAGAAAATTGGACAGGGAAGGGGCAGTGGAGGGGCAGTGGGAGGGAGGGGGAAAATTGGGGAGGGAAGGGGCAGTGGAGAGGGAGGGGCAGTGGGACGGGGGCAAAGTGGAAGGGAAGGGGCAAAGGTGGGCTAATATAATGTCCCACACAGTTACAGTATGTCTCTCTCCTACCACCTAGGAGACATCCATACTCTCATATATCCCCATTGTAAACCTTGTAACTCTACACTGTAAACCTTCTAACTCTACAACTGTAACTTGTAATCTACACTGTAAACCTAGTAACTCTACACTGTAAACCTTCTAACTCTACACTGTAAACTTTATAACTCTACACTGTAAACCTTGTAACTCTACACTGTAAACCTTCTAACTCTACACTGTAAACTTATAAACTCTACACTGTTTAAACCTTGTTAACTCTACACTGTAAACCTTCTAACTCTTACACTGTAAACTTTATAACTCTACACTGTAAACCTTCTAACTATACCACTGTAAACCTTCTAACTCTACACTGTAAACCTTCTAACTCTACACTGTAAACTTTATAACTCTACAATGTAAAACTCTAACTCTACACTACAGGGATAATTTAATGCATCTCTCTAATGAAATGAACCAACCCTCCTCCACCCAGTACACAACACCAACACACCACAAACACACACACACACCACACACACACACACCACACACACACCACACACACACACACCACACACACACACACACACACACCCACACACACAACCCCCCACACACACACACCACCACACACACACACACACACACACACACACACAACACAACACACACACAACAACACAATACCTGTCATAAGAAGGCATCCTTTCCTCTTCCTTTATTCCTACTGTTCTCACTAGGAGGTATGTGTGTCCTTATCCTTGGAGACCACACCCCCACTCACTCATTGAAGGGCAATGTGAGGGTCAGCTCAGAGTCCAGCCATCGATCACCAGACATCCCTGTCCACACCCCTAACATCCCCTCTCACCCCCACCCACCCTCATCCCATCCAGGTTTCATGTTGGTTGAAAGATTTTTGGGGGAGAAAGGAAAATAAAGTGTCACATAAGCGTTCTCCTCGTGCGCTCGTGTGTATGTACATGTGTATGCCTGTTGATGTGTAAATAGAACAGAGAGCTGGGTTTGGGCCAGTATGCGTGAGAATGCAGGTACAGACATAACTCACCATGTCAGTGTTGTGTAGTAAAAACAGCAGAAAAGCTGAAGAATTTACGCTGGTCCGAGATCAGTAAAAGTATAAACCGCAATACTGTCTTGAGTTAGCGCTGAACAATAGGAGTGTGGACCAGAGCGGAGTCTGGTCTGGGTGAAAACGTAACAGTTTTTGACAGGCCTGGCCACAACTGACCTATTATGTTACCAGAGACTGAGAGAAACAGACAGAAAGAGAGAAAGAGAGAAAAAGAGAGGAAAGGAAGGAAAGTCAGAGGAGAGAGATAGAGTACATGTTTTGTGTTTTTGCATGTGTGCGAGAATGTGTGCACATGAATGTGTGTGTGTGTGTCTGGGTATAGTACATCTCTGTGAGTGTTTCTGTGTCTGTGAGACATCTTGATAGTGCAATGTGTAGAATAAATCTGTGTTAGATAGATAGAGAAGGAGGTAGATCTGTCTATGACCGCACATTCTCAGAGAAGGTGACGGAGGGTTCAGAAGTAACCATGGCCACCAGTGTAAACAAAAAGAACAACAGACAAACAAACAACCATTAAAACAAGAACATCCAAACCTAACTCCTCGTTAACACTTCATTAGTGGCTGAGATACAGGAAAGACAGGAGAGGAAAGACAGGAGGGAAGAAGCAGGAGGACAGGGCAAAGAGAAGGGAGAAGGAGAGAAGAAGCAGGAGGACAGGGCAAAGGGAAGGGAGAAGGAGAGAAGAAGGATAAAGAGAGTAGAGGGTGGAGAGAAGGAAGAAATGATCAGATTAGAGCAGTGGAAAAGAGAAGAAAAGAGAGAAAGTGAGGAGTGGAGAGGCAGGAGGAGTGGAGAGGACTCCTCTTCGTCCACTTCAATCTTCTCTCCTCCTTATCCCTCGCTGCCCTCCTCCTCTCCATCTTCTCCGGCTCCGTCCCTCCTTCTATCTCTTCCTCTACCCCTCCTCCTCCTCTCATTTCTCCCCTCCCTCCCCTCCTCTCCTCCTCTCATCTTCTCTCTACTCTTATCCCCCTTCCGCTCTCGCTCTCTCCTCCTCTCTTCTCTCCTCCTCTATCCCCTCCTCTCTCCCTCTCATCTTCCTTCTCTTATCCCGCCTCGCCCCTCTCTCTTATTTCTCTATTTCCCCTCCTCCTCTCTCCCCTTATCCTCCCTCCTCTCTCCTCGTCGATCTTCTTC
>NW_019942754.1:92279-93494 GCF_002910315.2 Salvelinus sp. IW2-2015 | reverse complement strand
CTCTCCCTCTCTTTCACTGTTGCCCCTAGTGACCCCCCCTGTTTGTCACCCACATCTCTCTCGCTCTCCCTCTTTCTCTCTCTCCCCATCTCTCTCTCTTGCTCCATGTCTCTCTCTCTCTCTCTCCGCTTTCTCTCTTTCTGAAGGGACCACACCATTCCAGAGTATGGAAACTATGGGATCACATGTCCTCTCTATCATTCTTCTGTTCTTCTTGTGCAGACTGCAGCTTTTTCTGGTCCGTTGTGTTTCCTGGCTCAATTGAGCATCAGTAGACGGTTGACCTTCACTACAGGCAAATAGCCCATAGTATGAGGGTTATGACGGGACGGGAAGAGGGGCATTTAAACCTTCTCCTCTGTCCTTGGTCAGACCCCAAAACTGCTTGAAGTAGATGACAGTGCACTCACCACCATATCCTCAAGAACATCTCCCAGAGTTCTCCAAGTTCAAATATCTCTCTGCCTCTGGATGTCCTCTGCCAATGTTTCCTGTCATAGCTTATAATCTAACCTTGTCATAGCTATATATCTACTTGTCATAGCTATATATCTAACCTTGTCATAGCTATATATCTAACCTGGTGACACCTACAACTCAACACACAGTACGTCAAGTCCACGTGGGATATGATTCATCTGATCTCATAAGCTTCTGATGTTGGCACGGAAAAGTGATACTGTGGCCAAACTGCTATTTCTCCTGTGTGTTGATGGCACATACAGAGTGAAAGACTGAACACGTCATATATGTCTGTCTGTCTGTCTGTCTCTGTGTCTGTCTGTCTGTTCTTCGCTGTCTGTCTGTCTGTCTGTCTGTTGTCTGTCTGTCTGTCTGTCTGTCTGTCTGTCTGTCTGTCTAGTCTGTCTGTCTGTCTGTCTGTCTGTTCTGTCGTCGTGCTGTCTGTCTGCGTCTGTTGTCTTCGTCTGTCTGCTCTGCTGTCTGTCTGAGCCTTCAGGCTCTGATCAGGCCTAACCCAAACAAGGCACTGCGTTCATCACTCTGGCCTGCTCGCCTCCTACTCTGAGAAGTACAGTTCCGCTCAGCCCAGTCAAAACTGTTTCGTGCGTCTGAGCACCCCAATGGTGGAACAACTCCTCACGACGCCAGTCAGCGGAGTCATCACCACTTCCGGAGACACCTGAAACCCACTCTTTAAGGATACCTAGGATAGGATAAAAGTATTCCTCCTACCCCCTCCCCTTAAATGAGTTA
>NW_019942754.1:74646-87254 GCF_002910315.2 Salvelinus sp. IW2-2015 | reverse complement strand
CCACACGCACGCACGCACGCATGCCACACACGCACGCAACCACGCACGCACGCACGCACACACCACACACACACACACACACACACACACACACACACACCACACACACACACGCACAAGCACACACACACACACACACATGAACACAACCCCAAACCCCCCCCAAAAAAAACACACTCCAGCCCTAAAACTTGGCCACACTCATTCATAAATCCAGAAAGTAAAATAAGTAATCTTTGTCAAATCTTTCATGTTGCGACCCAGCCAGTGTGAGCTTTTTAAAAGACTTGAAACTTTAGCAGGCCTGTTCACACACACCACACACACCACTGAGATCAGTTCTGATTAGGACAACTACCCATCAAACCCCAGGGATTAGACCTGGACTGCCTACTTCTCAATCACACATCCATCCAATCACACATACGTTCACTGACACACACACACAACACAAAACACACGAACACACACACCACACACACACACACACACACACACACACACACACACACACACACACACCACACACACACAACACACACACACACACACACACCCACACACACACACACACAACACACACACACACACACACACACACCCACACACACACACACACACAACACACAACACACAGCTCAGACAAGAGTCAATAATACAGAATAATAATAGAGATCGTAAAAGCTGGGTAAACCTGGATGCGCTGCTGCTGAAGGATTTGGAAAATAATAGGAATGAATGTGTTTATAATGAGCCTACCGACGCGACTAAGATCCTAACCCATCGCCCCTCATACATAAAGAAATGGGACCTACCTTCTGTGAGCCCGTCCTCGTAGGAGCACTCACACAATCAGATGCAGGCACGCTCTCGGAAGTGAAGCCTCTTCAGACACAACAGCGATCAGCCTCCCTCTCTCTCCTTCGTTACCCTCAACCCCCTATGGCCCCCATCCACTCCATAACCTTCATCTGATTTATCCGTCTCCCCCCATAGAGAGACCTCTCCTAGCAGTTGCCTATCTTGGTGCTGCAGCTTTGCCATTCCTACCCAGCCCACACCTCGGAAAGTAACATCTACACCCGCCCCACCTCTACGCTCACTCTCTCTCAATTTCCCTCTTCCTGCATTTTGCATCCTCATACTCCACCTGCCTTTGCCGAAGCCTGTATCGACTAGAGAGGAACACACATATATGTCTTTGAGAATTGCTATTCATGACATACAGGACTGATCAGCATTCAGAACTATCCATAGACCCTCAAAGATGTCTCCGAGCAGCGATAGAAAACTAAGACCAGGGATCGTTAACATCTATCCTCTCCCGTCTTACATGGAAAAATCATCACCCGACCTGGACCCCCTCTGCACATGCCATCCTCCCCACAAGAGTACGTCCCGGCTAACCCCAAATATCCAGCCACCGCCCGAAGCCCTATACAAATATAGGATCCTCTGGCCCACCCGGCCTCTCTGCATACAACCCACACCAACGCAGCGAGTGAGAACCCCCCCCATCCACAGGGGTATTTCCCCTGACACACCAACGCTACCCCACATCCCCTGATCTATACATCCTCAGAGCTTCCACCCTCTCATTAATCCCCTTGCGACTCATAGAACACCTAAACACCATCGATCAAGTTATAGCAATGATACAACATGCATAGGCCTTGCCCTCACCCGCGTACACAAACCCCTATGAAACCCACTATTGATCTAGCTCGATCGGTCAGAAGAGCGCTGGTACGTGTGGCAGTGCCAGGACACAAGCAACTCTCTCTCCCCCTCACACAGCAAGCATCTGATCAGACACCAGAAGCCACAGGGAGATGATCATGGACTACCAGGAATGTGTGTGGAATGGTACAGGAAGGACAACGTATGATTTCGCAGACGACCCTGCCTATACTATATCCCCTCTGCCCTAAAATGCTTTGCCTTCAGCCTCTGAAAAAAACACACACACGCACTTCTAAGCCTCGACCCGACCTACAACCCATAAACAATTATGCAAATACTAACAAATCTTACACAGTTCTCAGACTGCTACAACGAATACATGTCCATGTGTTCAACACTGTGTCGGCCAGGTGATGGAGGCAATTCTTAAATTTTTTCCTGTTCTGTCTTCACCATCTGGCCAATAATACCTCCTCGTCTTCTGAAAATCAATGGTGCTGGAGAGATTTCTTGTGGTGCTGTGTCGGTGTGTGGTGTGTGTCGTGTGTGTGTGTATGTCTGTGTGTTGGTGTGTCGTGTGTGTTGTGTAGTTGTTTGTTGTGTGTGTAGTGTGATGTGTGTGTGTGTTGTTGTTGTAGTGTGGTGTGCGTGTGTTTGCACATGTTGTGTGTGTATGTTGTGTCTTGTGTGTTTGTGTGTTTGTTGGTCTTGTGCACGGTGCGCGCCTCATTCCCTTGTGTTCGCGACAGAGAATCAACAAAGCAAACTATCATGGTATCCAAACAACGACCAAGCATCGCAGTGCGTGACTAGGATGACGAGTGACGTGTCATGACATAAACACCACACACCACGCACACACACACATACGCACAACATGACTCCAATGCACAATCGTCCACACATCAAAGAAGTTGACCACAGCTCAGTACTACCTGTCCACACACCGAAAAGCAGTCTTCCGCAACACATATTCAAAAGACCAAAAAGTATAACCACAGGGTTGGCTGCAATTAAGCAATGTTAGCAAAGCCTACTGAGGCGGTGTATAGCGAGATACGTTTGTAGAGTACACAATACTGACGTCTACGTGGATAGGTGCTTTACGACTGACAGGAGTCAACTGCCGAAAAAACGTGATACCAGTACACGAAGAGAGACAGAGGACTAGCCGAACACATTGAGATGAAGTCAGAGCGATTCCACTCAAGACGGAGGTTACAGATGAGACAATAGTCTTCTGACATCCACTATTACAGCCCACCAAGCCCGCACTTCCTATTTCTCCTACATATCTCCTACTGCCTCTGGGCCTCGTCCTACCTTTTCAGCACCTTGATAACCGTGGAGATACGTAAACAGGCCCACTAGGAGCAACAGTGATTGCATCACTTACCGTCTGGTTTGGCAATTGCTCGTTACCTTCAAGTAGGGTTTCCAATTTTCATTTGAACGATCCGTGGAACCGACGCAGAGATGGCAGACTACAGAGGGTAATGCGTATGGCCCGTTACCATAGCCACTGGGTTAGGCACCCTATACGCTTTGCGCTCTGATTCCAAATCAAATCCCACCATCGCAAGACTCTCTCCATACGAGAGCGAAAGTTGTGTTGATATGTTTTGTTTTATGGATCATGCCTAAGGTAAGGTCCCACACAAAACCTTAAGCCTCCCGCTCCATCCCATAGATCACTAAGACTGTTCTCTCGTGCATACGCAACCATTCAGGCCGCCAACGCAATATTAATGCCTACACCGTTTATAGAATTAGACGATGTAAGCCTAAAAACCTACACAACCCAACAGCTTTATCCAAATTAGGTCGCGTTCCAGAGTAAGTTACTATGCTAACGTTAAAAGTTCATTCAAAATAACGCATTAAACAAACTTTTCAACATTATTACACATACTACGAAAAATACAAGTAAAAAAGGAATTAAAAATATAATAACAATAAATTCAACAGCAGCAAGTTAAGAAATATCAAGATCTTATAAATTGCCTTACATAGCTGAAATGCTACATGGTAAGAGCTGGGTTAACGCAGCACTCTTAACCCCAGCACCGTCAATGTGTGGGTCCTCTCCCTCTCATCTCTCTCCTGCTGTATGACCCCCCGCGTCCCTTATGGTTCGAGCATTGAGGTAATATTACATTATAGTAGAGTTAAAGTGACTATGCATAGATAAAAACAGAGAAATAGCATTAACGTAAAAGAGGGGTTCTGGTAGCCCTTTGATTAGCTGTTCAGAGTTCTTTGCTTGCGGGTAAAGTGTAACCACATGCTGACGATTTTTAAGCATTGTTCGGTTAAGAGCTTGAAAGTAAGCATGTCACTGTAAGGGCAACACCTGTATTTGGCACATGTGACAAATACAATTTGATTTGAAACAAGTTTCAGTGTTGTATTTTCAACAAGCTAAAATGTATGCATTTGTGCGCTAGGAATATGAGACCAAAGCTAAATGGTTTGACTATTTAAATATATTATAAGTGAATTGTCCAAATACTTATGACTTCTTCAAAGGAAGGACTAAATAAATTTAAGTGCTTTCATTTCGAAACAAAAAAATAACAGATATTACAGTACATTTGGAAAGTATTTCAGACCTTTGACTTTTCACATTTTGGTACCTTTACAGCCTTATTCTGAAATGCTTATGAAAAAATATATCTGCAATCTACCACACAAAACCCCCATAATGACAAATGGAAACAGGTTTTTCTAAAGGTTTGCAAATGTAAAAAATGTATCCAGAAACACTTATTATTTAATTTATTTATTTACCAGAACTATTCAGACCCTTTGCTATGAAACGTGAAATTAACCAGAGTGCATTCGTTACCATTGATCATCCTTGAGATGTTACACAGCTTGACTGGGTCCCTGTGGGTACATTCATTGATTGGAAACATGATTTGGAAAAGGGCAACACACCTGTCTTATTAAGTTCCTCAGTTGACAGTGCATTTTCAGAGCAAAACAAGCCATTGAAGTCGAAGGAATTGTCTCGTAGAGCTCAGAGACGGGATTGTGTGAGGCCAAACTGAGAGTACCAAAAAACAATGTTCTGCAGCATTGAAGGTCCCAAGAACACAGTGGCCTCATCTCTTGAATGGGAAAAAGTTTGAACACGCAAGGACCTTCTTCCTAGAGCTGTCCGCCCGGTTCCAAACTGAGCAGATCGGCGGGGAGAAGCCGTTAGGCGAGGGTGAAAGAACCCGGCGTCACTCTGACAAGTCTAGGGTTTCCTCTGTGGAGATGGGAGACCTTCAGAAGACAAAGTCTCTGCAGCATCCAACAATCAAGGCCGTATATGGTTAGATGGGAAACCAGGACAAGACAAGGAGAGCGCTGCACTCGACACATGTAACAAGAGAAACACACCCATGAGCAACCCGACAAAGGGTAGGCTGCAACCACGATAACTTGAGAGACCTGTGGTATTAAAAACGAGTATATGATTCATGGGTCACTTAATAGCGAACACATATAGAGAAACATAGTTATACAAAAAAGTATTATTTCCGTGCAATCAACTTGCTTGTGCTCACGTGACTAAGAGCATGAACACAAAATTGTCACTTCATCATTTGTCCTGCCTATCATCAATACTCATTTAACAAGTAACGTCCACAAAAGAATCTTACACCCTATCAGGAGTCATCAAACATATAGCGGATATGAAAACTTGATAAAATTCTATAATATTCCTAAACGTCATAAGACTTTCTCTTTCAACCTATGACTTTTAGTTCTATTATATTCCAACATTATCTTAGAGGCTTTTAACAGAATCAATAACATAACTTTTTTCAATCTTCAACTTTATGATAAATCTGTTATTGACAATACTTTATTTCCTAACCAAGTGCAGCTTCTTGTGAAACGTATCCCATTTCCATATACCTTATATCTCATCAGTCTACATACCCGGCAAAAATTTCACTACAGAGGGGCATCCAAACATATTTAAGCTTGTTTATGAAAATATTATTTACCCGGTCTACTTTCCAAATATAATTTTGATGCGTGTGTGTGTGTGTGTGTGTGTGTGTGTGTGAGTGTGAGTGAGTGAACAGTCATTTCCTGTCTCCCAGCTCACTGTTCTGTGACTCACAGCTGTTATAGAGAGTAAAGTGTTTCCTTAGAGACCACATCAGTTATGCTTTATCTCTGCCATGTTAATGCCACACAGATCTTTTACAGCCTGATAGCTCTTATTCATAATGTTCTCATGTCGAGACACACTCTTTAACTGTAATGTGATTTCAAGTGTGAGTTTTTTGAGTGTGGGGTGATATTTGTGCATTCTTCTATCTGTGTATTAAAGCTGCAATATGTCACTTTTTGGGTGACCTGACCAAATTCACATAGAAATGAGAGTTATAGATTTGTCATTCTCAATGAAAGCAAGTCTAAGAAGTGGTAGATCTCTTCTATGTCGCTATTTCTATGCTTCCTGTGCTTAAGTTTCATTTTTGCTCTTTTACTTTCGGTTTTGTACACCAGCTTCAAACAGCTGAAAATACAATATATTGGGTTATTGAAAATATATTTCGAAAGGTTTAGATCGTAAAATGATTCTCTACACTATACTTCCTTGTTTTGTCACATAAACTGAAATCAGAATAACTGTTAGAATTTTAGCAACCAGGAAATGGCAGAGCGATTTAATACAGTGCATTCTGAAATTATCCAGACGCCTTGACATTTTCCACGTTACAGCCTTATTCTAAAATTGATTAAATCGTTTTTTCCCCTCATCAATCTACACACAATACCCTATAATGACAAAGATAAAACAGATTTTTAGAAATGTTAGAAAATGTATATTTAAAAACAACTGAAATGTCACATTTACAAAAGTATTCAGACCCTTTACTCAGTACTTTGTTGAAGCACCTTTGGCAGCAATTACAGCCTTGAGTGTTCTTGGGTATGACGCTACAAGTTTGGCGCACCTGTATTTGGGGAGTTTCTCTCATTGTTCTCTGAAAATCTCCTCAAGTTCTGTCAGGTTGGATGGGGAGCGTCGCTGCACAGCTATTTTCAGGTCTCTCCAGAGATGTTTGATCGTGATCAAATCGGGGCTCTGGCTGGGCCACTCATGGACATTCAGAGACTTTTTCCGAAGCCACTCATGCATGGTCTTGGCTGTATGCATAGAGTCATTGTCCTGCTGGAAGGTGAACCTTTGCCCCAGTCTAAGTTCCTGAGCGCTCTGGAGCAGGTTTTCATCAAGGATCTCTGTGTACTTTGCTCTGTTCATCTTTCCTTCGATCCTGACTAGTCTCCCAGTCCCTGCCGCTGAAAAACATCCCACAGCATGATGCTGCCACCACCATGCTTCACCGTAGGGATAGTGCCAGATTTTCTCCAGACATAACTCTTGGCATTCAGGCCAGAGAATCTTGTTTTGCATGGTCTGAGAGTCCTTTAGGTGCCTATTGGCAAACTCCAAGCGGGCTGTCATGTGCATTTTACTAAGTGGCTTCTGTCTGGCCGCTCAACCATAAAGGCCTGATTGGTGGAGCGCTGCAGAGATGGTTGTCCTTCTGGAAGGTTCTCCCATCTCCACAGAGGAACTCTGAGCTCTGTCAGAGTAACCATCGAGTTCTTGGTCACCTCTCTGACCAAGGCCCTTCTCCCCCGATTGCTCAGTTTGACCAGGAGGACAGTTCTAGAAATAGTCTTGGTGGTTCCAAACTTCTTCCATTTAAGAATGATGGAGGCAACTGTGTTCTTGAGCACCTTCAATGCTGCAGACACTTTTTGGTACCCTTCCCCAGATCTGTGCCTCGACACAATCCTGTCTCTGAGCTCTACGGACAATTCCTTCGACCTCAAGGCTTGGTTTTTGCTCTGACATGCACTATCAACTGTGGGGCCTTATATAGACAGGTGTGTGCCTTTCCAAATCATGTTAAATCAATTGAATTTACCACAGGTGGACTCCAATCAAGTTGTAAAAACATCTCAAGGATGATCAATGGAAACAGGATGCACCTGATCTCAACTTCGAGTCTCATAGCAAAGGGTTTGAATACTTATGTAAATAAGGTATTTCTGTTTTTTAAACCTGTTTACACTTTGGCATTATAGGGTATTGTGTGTAGATTGATGAAGGGAAAAAATAATTTAATCCATTTTAAAATAAGGCTGTGACGTAACAAAATGTGGAAAAAGTCAAGGGGTCTGAATACTTTCAGAATGCACTGTATGTATGTACACTGTATGTATGTACAGTGCCTTTAGAAACTATTCACACCTCTTGACCTTTTCCACATTATGTTGTGTTACAACTTGGATTTAAAATTTTGATTTTGTGTCACTGATCTACACACAATACCCTATAATGTCAGAGGGGAATTATGTTTTCAGACATTTTTACAAAGGATTTAAAGATGAAAAGCTGCAATGTATTGAGTCAATAGGTATTCAACCCCTTTGTTACGGCAGGCCTAATAAGTTCAGGAGTATAAATGTTGCTTAAAAAGTCACATAACAAGTTGCATACACTCTGTGTGCAATAATAGTGGTTAACAGGATTTTTGAATGACTACCTCATCTCTGTACCCCACACATAGAATTATCTGTAAGGTCCCTCAGTCGAGTAGTGAATTTCAAGCACAGATTGAACCACAAAGAACAGGGAGGTTTTCCAATGCCTCACAAAGAAGGGCACCTATTGGTAGATGGGTAAAAAGAATAAGAAGCAGATACTGAATATCTCTTTGAGCATGGTGCGGTTATCAATTATGCTTTGGATGGTGTATCAATACACTCAGTCACTATCAAGATACAGGTGTCCTTCCTAACTCAGTTGCCGGTGAGGTAGGAAACCGCTCAGGGATTTCATCATGAGTCCAATGGTGACTTCAAAACAGTTACAGAGTTTAATGGCTGTGACAGGAGAATGAGGATGGATCAATAACATTGTAATTACTTCATAATACTAACCTGCACGACAGAGTGAAATAAGGAAACCTGTACCGAATAAAAATATTCCAAAATATGTATCCTGTTTGCAATAAGACATTAAAGTAATACTAAAAAAAATAGCAAAGAAATGCATGTTTTGTCCTGAATACAAAGTGTTATGTTTCGGCCAAATCCAACACAACATATGAGTACCACTCTTCATATTTCAAGCATGGTGGTTGCTGCATCATGTTATGGCTATGCTTGTTATTGGCCAGGGAGTTTTTGGGGGGTAAAAATAAACGTAATAGGGCTAAGCACTGGAGTTTTCTAGTTACAGTTTTGATTTAAATCAGCTTGAAAATCTATGGC
The DNA here is from genome assembly GCF_002910315.2 of Salvelinus sp. IW2-2015. Lineage (NCBI taxonomy): Eukaryota > Metazoa > Chordata > Actinopteri > Salmoniformes > Salmonidae > Salvelinus > Salvelinus sp. IW2-2015. Next base: position 78,272 of record NW_019942754.1, on the reverse strand, counting down.
AAGACTTGAAAAGGTCTGTCCTGTAATGATCAACAAGCAACTAGACAGAGCTTGAAGAATTTTTTAAAGAATTATGGGGCAAATAATGTACAATCCAGGTGTGCAAATCTCTTAGAGACTTACCCAGAAAGACTCACAGCTGTAATCACTGCCAAAGGTGATTCTAACATGTATTGACATAGGAGGTTGAGTACTAATGTAATCAAAATATATGAGTGTTTTATCTTCCATTATTTTCCACTTTGACATTACAGATTATTTTGTGTAGATCGTTGACAAAAAAAAATACAGTAAAATAAATGCTATTCCCACTTTGTAACACAATAAAATGTGGAAAAAGTCAAGGGGTGTGAATACTTTCTGAAGGCACTGTATGTATACATGTGTTGGTGTGTGAACTACTCAGTGCCTTTGGCTGCTGTGTTTTTCAATGACAGATATCTGCAGAAAGAACAGTGTGAGAGAGAGGGGGGAGGGATAGAGAGAGAGGTGTTTCTGTTCTGTGTCTCCTCCTCTTCTGTACAACATCTGCTGTGGTGAACAGGTGTTCTAGAGCTCCAGCTCCCCAGGCACCGCTCCGCTGTCTGATGGCCCAGCAGGGGAACACCTGCAGAGGCTTTTATTGGTTGTCTTCCACCCGCTTCCCCTTCTCCCTACTCCTCTCTCTCTCTCTCTCTCTCTCTCTCTCTTGCACTTTCCCCTCTTTCTGTCTTTCTTTCGCTTACCTACTCCTCACCCCTTCTTGTTTTCCCACCTCTCTTTATTTCTCTCTCTCTCTTTCCCTCCCCCGTCTCTCCTTCTGCTCTCCTCTCTGATGGTCACAGTGACCTGTGGATGGAGGAATGCTGTAGAGGCATGTCAAGGTTTCAAGGTCTTGGAAGGGGGAATGTCCCAGAGTTTAGGAGGGGTCTGATGAGTGACAGGTACAGGTGAATGAGGGCCGGAGTGGTGGGCTGGGTCATGCTTGTGTCAATGACCCCCTAACACACACGCACATGCGCACACACATGCACACTGACACACACACCCACCATCTCCTTGGCTCCAACAGAGCTAGGCTTCTTAGGGGTTTAGGGGTTAGAGGTCAAACACAGCTGTAGAGAAGGGGGAGCGAGGGAAGCAACCTCACACACTTACATCACTGCACTGATATCACCACTATGTACTACCAATACCATACTAGCTTTCCTATGGCATATGCTGTTCATTTGACAGATTTGTACAAGTTCTGTTTTCATGCAATGCATTGATCCAATTTGTGCTTGGACGGTCTAAAACACTGTAGTCTTTGTTTATCAGTAATGACCTGTTCTKTAACCCCCTCTCTCTAGTTATCCCAGTCAGCAATCCTGCAGTATAACAGTAATGTAGGCTCAGGACAGTTATACAAGGCTGCTGGATCTCTCTCTGTTCTCCCTAACTGGCATTGCATCAGCTGGAGTTTGAATGTTTGTGTTGTTCTAGTTCTAGGAACACTATCCTCATCCAGACTTTCCACCCTGCTGGGAGCTCAATTGAAGATCCTCGAAAATAATCAATAAACAGATCTTGTGAAGAAAGGAGTCTGGCCTCCTGGGCCAGGGTTTCTCTCTGTCTCATCTTATGTCTCGTGTCTCTTCATCGTCGCGTCTCTCTCTCGTCTCTCTCTCGTCTGCTACGTTCTCGTCTCTCTCGGTCTCTCTTCTCTCTCTCTCTCTCTCTCTCTTCTCTCTCTCGTCTCGTCTCGGTCTCTGCCTCCCCGGTTACGTCTGCGTCTCCCCCCCTCCGCCCCTCTCTGTGTCTCTCGGGTGGTCGATGACTCTTCGGTCTCTCTCTTGCGTCTCGTGGCTTGTGCTCGCTCTTCTCGTCTATCGCTTCGTGTCCTGCGTCGCGCGCTCTCCTGTCTTGCTGCTTCGTGATCTCAGTCTGAAAAGATTCTGTCAGTCTCAGGGTCTCGTCTCGATATAGTGTAGCTCTAACAGTTGGATAGATCCTCGCCGCTCCTCAGTCTTGTATGTTGAGTGCTGGTCGTCTTCGCGGTTCTCGTTCTCTCGTCTCTCAAGCCCGTGTGTGTGTTGACATTTCTCAGCTGTTCGATTAAGCATTTGCCCAAAAGTGAACGCCTTTGTTTATTTAAAAAGAAATATTTGGACCATATGGAGTTATCGTTCTGGTCAATGTGTTTAAAGGGAGGAAGATGATCAACGGGGTTTGTGTAGCCGCCGGCACATGCTCTGGTGATTGCTTGTGGAAGAGAGTGGAGAAGAGTGAGCATGGGAGCGGCGGTGCCAGTCGTTTGGCACACAGTAGTTAGAATCCCGTAAGGTCTAACGGAGGCTGTGTTCTGTACAATAGCCTAAGTGTAGCGCAGTAGTGAATGGTTGGCGCGGTCGTGGTGGACGTGCGCGTGGGTGTCGAGTGTCTCGCTCTCTTGGTAACAGGTGTAGTTGCTGATTGCGGTTGTCTATGCAGGAGAGATGTGCGGCTCGAGGTTTGCTGCGGCGTGAACGTGATGCCAGTGGGACGGGATGTAACGTGTTCGACTAATGGTGGTGTACTTCTTATGTCACCTGATGTTCCTGGCACGTGGCACGTACAGCCTGACGTCGTGCCTGACAGGAGGTGTGGAGATGGCAGGGTCGGGCAGGACACAAGGCCAGTCAAGAGTGAGAAATACACCAGGCACACACACACAACAACAACCCCACATAAACACACATGTCGGAGGAGGAGGATGCACAGCCACCCCAGCGACACAGTGTTGGTAGTGGTTAGCACACACACATCACGACACAGTGGCAACACTACACGCCACTGTGGTCGGCAACACACACACACACAGCACACACACACCAGACACCACACACAACACACAACACACACACACACCACATCCGCCAACACACTGGATGGAGTGGAAAACAGGAGGGCTAGGGAGAGATCACTGTCTCTAACATTATTCTCTATCTCTCCTGCTCACACTCTCGTAACGTTATCTCTCGATCTCTCCGCTCTCACCTCTCCTAACGTTATCTCTCTATCTCTCCTGCTACTGTCTCTCACTATTTTTGGATCATTTTCCTACCTTTCTCTTTATATTCTTCTGCTTTCACTTCTTATCATTTCTCCCTCCTGTCTCTTCTGTCTCTGTTTCTTCTCTTACTCCTACTGATGCATTTCTCTTTCTTTAAGTGTTCATCCAGTTCCTCCCTCTCTCTTCTCGTGTAAATGGAAGATGTGCCTGTTTGAATTTTTCCATTGTTTTATTTTGATCTTTTACTGGTTCTCCGCCACAGTCACATGGGAATGTTTTAAATTAAACATCTGGCCTAAAGTAACGTCTCTCTTTTTTTTATCTTCTCTCTGACCCCCCTCTATCTCTGACCCCCCCTCTCTCTCTCTCCTCTGTTACAGATGGGATGCAGAAGGGTAGTCCAGCAGTTACTATAGACAGTGTCACCAGACACAGTGGCATATATGTCCACTCTGCCTTAACCCTCATAAAGGTATTTTATAGCCTCATACAGAAAGATGGGCTGTATATCCACACTGTACATTTCACTAGTGGTGGAAAAAGTACTCAATTGTCAAACTTGATTAAAAGTAAAGATACCTTAATAGAAAATGTGAAAATCACCCAGTAAAAC
>NW_019942754.1:57146-69646 GCF_002910315.2 Salvelinus sp. IW2-2015 | reverse complement strand
CCCTCTTAACTCAGTTGCCGGAGAGGAAAGAAACCGCTCAGGAGTTTCATCATGAGGCCAAAGCTGACTTTAAAACAGTTACAGAGTTTAATGGCTGTGATAGGAGAAAACTGTGGATGGATCAACAACATTGTATTTACTCAACAACACTAACATAATTGACAGAGTGAAAAGAAAGAAGGCTGTACAGAATAAAAATATTCAAAAACATGCATCCAGTTTGCAACAAGGCACTAAAGTAATACTGCAAAAAATGTGGCAAAGCAATTCAGTTTTTGTTCTGAATACAAAGTGTTATGTTTGGGGCAAATCCAATACAACTCATTACTCTTCAAGCATAGTGGTGGCTGCATCACGTAATGGGTATGCTTGTAATCAGAACTGGGGAGTTTTTCTTGATAAAAAATAATAGGAATGCCACTAAGCACAGGCAAAATCCTAGAGGAAAACTTGGTTCAGTCTGCTCTCCATGAGACACTGGGAGGTGAGTTCACCTTTCAGCAGGACAATAATAAGGCTAAATATACACTAGGGTTGTTCCTGAGTGGCCTGGTTACCGTTTTGACTTAAATCGGCTTGAAAATCTATGGCAAGACTTTAAAATGGCTGTCTAGCAATGATCAACAACTAACTTGACAGAGCTTGAAGAATAAAGTGAAGATATTGTGCAAAAGCTCTTAGAGAGTTACCCAGAAAGACTCAGCTGTAATCACTGACAAAGGTGATTCTAACATGTATTGACATAGGGGTGTGAATACTTATGTAAATGTTAATGTATTGTGGAATAAGTCAAAGGGTATGAATACTTTCTGAAGGCACTGTATTGTCATGAATCTTGAGTGGTCACTAGATTACACAGCCACAAAGTCATAAAATCTGATCTTAAACCTAACCTTAGCGCTAACCTTAACCACACTGCTAACTGTAATGCCTAACCCTAACCTTAAATTAGGACCAAAAAGTACATTTTTGTTTTCATCCATTTTTACAATATAGCCAATTTTGACTTTCCAGCTGGCCCATCTAGCGGAAACCACTCGGTTCTGCCTCCAGGGCAAGATGAATGACAATACACATCAACCTGACAGTTTTCATGGGAATGGCAATAAGTGAATGAATGAGTTAGTGAAAAACAAATTGAATATTTGAATGAATGAACAAATGAACAAATGAATGAATGCATGTATAAATAAGATTGAGTGGTACTGGATAGCAGGGTTGGGTTCAATTCCATTTACATTTCAGTCAATTCAGAAAGTGAACTARCCCTCATTGAAAAGCATTGAAGAGAATTGTAATTGTAATTTTAGTGTATTGAATTGACTGGAATTAAGATGGAATTGACCCCAACCCTGTTGGATAGAGTGAGTGAATGAATAAATGAATGAAACAACTAATAAATGAATAAAGAATCAATGAATGTATATTAAAAGATGATGATGTCATTCTGCAGTGTCTCTCTGGGAGCTTCTTAACAGAGAGCAGAGAGGGAGATGAACACTCACAGTTAACGAATCGTGTCACAGCTCCGTGAGAGAATGTTGAGTTAGAACGGACTCCTTCTGTTCTAAATATTTCCACCTGTCTTCTTAGGGTCTGTGGTAGGGAAAACACACACACACACACACTTACTTTTCCTCATGGTTAATTTGTGGCATGTGTAATTTCAATGTGCGTAATTGATTGATAGTCATTACTGTGTACACACACAAACACACACACACACACACACACACGCACACTTTTCCTCGTGGGAGGGCTTCAGTAGGGAACCAAACGACTTCCAAACCACAGAGCCTCTGTTCACTGACACGACTCTTTTGCCATGTTGGAGGGAAGTGAGCGGAACAGGGAGTCATGTCTGTGGGACAGGGAGGCAGTCACAGAGGAGCTGGGGTGTCATTCCGACCAGTTGGTTGCCAGTTTGGAGGGAAGCAAGCAGAACCCGCAAGCACAAAAACCCAGAGGGAGATGTCGATTCAAATGAACTGGAACAGCCAGTCACTCTGCAGGGATGCACTGCTGGTGTGATTATTAATATCTGGTTGGGTTTGCCAGGTTGGAGAAGATTTAGCAGAACAGGAAGTCAGAAAAGAAGATCTGGTGTGTCAGAGTAAGAGCTGATGTGTTGCCAGGTTGGAGAAGATGGAGCAGAAACAGGAAGCAGACAAGAGAGAAGCACAGTGTGTCATTAAGATTAATAAGGAGGAAGGGAACAGCCTCAGGGTGGCTCTTAAAGAGATGAGGAGATGATAGGACTGTGCCAGGAGCAGAGCTAGCACAATGCAGGCCTGTTAGAGACACACAGCTGGATGACGGTTGTTACGTTTATGTGTGTTATTGTTATTATGCACACTGGTGTGAGTTTGAGTTAACAGGTTTCACTGGGGTGTCCGAAGGGTGTGGGTGTGGTGTGTGTGGTGTGTGTGTGTGTGTGTGTGTGTGTGTGTGTGTGTGTGTGTGTGTGTGTGTGTGTGTGTGTGTGTGTGCTTTCATGTCTCAAGTTCTTTTAGCCTTTTGTTGCAGTGTGGCATCCGTTGGCTGCGTTCCAACTTACTGAACTGCTCCACATACAACATGTTCTCTTCATGTGTCTCAGATGTTTTATTCTGTGATGATAGTCTGCACATGATTGTTTTTATCTCTGTGAATGTGAATTAGTCTGCACATTGTTTTTATCTCTGTGAATGTGAATTAGTCCTGCACATGATTGTTTTCATCTCTGTGAATGTGAATTAGTCCTGCACATATTGTTCATTCTGTGATGTGATTAGTCCTGCATTGTTTTTATCTCTGTGAATGTGAATTAGTCCTGCACATTGATTGTTTTTATCTCTGTGAATGTGAATTAGTCCTGCACATTGTTTTTATCTCTGTGAATGTGAATTAGTCCTGCACATTGATTGTTTTCATCTCTGTGAATGTAAATAGTCCTGCACATTGCTTTCTGAGATCTGAAGGGGCTTGTCTGACACCAGACTGTGTGGGCCCTGTCAAGGTCTTCCATCCGGGGGCAGGCTGAACTTAATACCCAAAACAGGTGTGGCTAGTGGGGCTGCACCCCACAGCCGTCCCCTGAGGATCCAGGACAAGTGGGAACTGTACAACACAGCTAACAGCCATAGACAAAATACAAGACCCATTCTGTTTGAGCAGTACCACTTAATCCCGCAATGAAAGAGACATTGGGGAGAATTGGAAGAAGTTAACATATTTCAGATAAATGTTTTCAAGATTTTGACTGCCTGCGGTTATTATAATGATTCTGCTTCAATGTGTCATGCATCTTGCACTGCTCTCCAAATGCTTGAATAATGGCACACATTGTTCAAGCATTTGCGAGAGCTGTGCAAGATGCATGACACATTGAAGCAGAATCTGTATCTGTTCTTAAAGGATCCTGCTGCCTTGTAAATTTGTCTGGCTGTTTATTATGGCGATAYAGCCTATTGTAATTAAATGAATTGTTTGTAACATTTAGCATAAAGTGTATATTTACATGGCAGCTATTACATGGGAAGTAGCGTGCACATTGTGTAATTTCAATGTGCGTAAAATATTTCCATATATCAATAATGAGGTCTATGCATTACGTGTGAAAATGTGATCACGGGTATAGCAGTTTAAAACCAATACCTACTCTAATTATAGGCTAGGGCTATTCTAATCACACTGGACCTAAACATCAATAGGCCTACACAGTATTGCTTGATAAGATATGATTAAGTTGAACTTTTTCTTCAACAGATACGTCATTTGGATAAAAATAATGAGACCCTTTCCTCTTTTATCAGTTAGTTCTGCTGAGAAGGTTTGAATATGGGGGAGCAGCGCGAGGGTATCTGAAAACTGATCCAGTGAATTGGAGATGGCGCTGTGTACAGTGTGAGCGAGTTAACAGCCAAAGTTTTCAGAGCGCAGGAAAGTTCGTAGGAGAGGTGACCCATGATTCTAACAAGAGTTTTCTTCTCACATTACCATCGGGTTCGCAGTCCTATACTGCGGACTGGAGACACTGCGTTTCTGCTCAAATGTTTCATGGACGGTTTGAATAGATTATCTCTAACGGAATACTTGARAGCCAGGAATTTAGTCTACGGTTCGCTGCCTGTTCTGCAGTGCTGTAGTTCCAATGGGCTATCGGCTATCTAATCACAGTGAGTAGGCTGAACGCGACACGCTGTCTTGTTGCATAGCCTACTTTTGTAAAGAAGGTGTGAGTTTGTTAGAATGAATTGCCGCTTTTGGTATTATGTCATGTAGTCTGGGGTGTTTTTAGAACTATGAATGACCCCCGTGACAAGGATTTCATACCGATATCTCGGAAACACCGACTCATGGCTGAAGTAATGTCCGGGGACGAGAGCCCATTGCATGGCAACACTTCCAGGGCTGATCGGAATGGGATAGGATTGGTTCACTGTTTCATTTGTGGAAGCGGCGTTTCGCCMGGAAAAGAATTGAGATTACAAGTGAAATATCCGAAAGAGAATGGTCCGTTTTTCCCGTTTTTACAAAACCAAGAGCCAGCGCCAGGGGCATGTGAAGTCAGCCCGGATGGACACGCTATGGTGTGCGCCGTGTGCCACTGTTTTCTGGGGGAGCAGTGGAACTCGTTCGAGCGGACTAGGACACCCATAGAGAAGCGTATGTACTGGCTGAAGAGGCCGTACCAGTGCGACTCTCGGCGGATACCACAGGAGTGGAACATCTCCTATGACCTGGAGCGGAGAATCAGTGTCAGCAGCCAGAATTACGACGGGAACGAGTCGGATTTCTCCTCTTTCTCGGAAAACGAGAACATGTCAGACCAAGAACTGGATTTAGTAGACCGCGCCGGTGTGAGCAAGGATAAGTATAGAACATCTGGCAGCAACAACAAATCTCCCAGAAACGGTAGCAGGAAGAACAACAACAGTGTTATCAGTGTTAAAAACAGCCCTGACTCTCAACGGGCTATCCGCTATCCCGTGGGTGTTTACCAGGCACAGGACTCGCCGAAATCGGATAGTGCCATGCCGCCTAGGCGCGGTGCTAAAATTATGAATAATCTCTCTCAGTCTTCAGTATCTCTGGCCCAAGAGATTGTGTCCCAGAGATGCTATGACAGCTCTCTCGTCGACACACCTGTGCAGGACAACGGGATCATTATGCGCAACAGGCAGTGGCTAGCGGAGGGGAATGTCAGACACGCTGACCCGCGCCCTCTCCAACGCGCTGCTAACAGCAGCTGTAGCTTAGCCAGGCACCCCTCTCTCATATTCCACCAGAAAGGAGAGGATCTCGCTGACGCTGCCGACGGACTATCACCCATTGGCGCCGCTGTCACCTCTAGGCGCGACACAGCAGCACCTAGAGAACGTGTTCCGGGCAAGTTTATAGCCTCTGACAACTCTGACAACGACCACGAGATCAATATAACCAGTGACGACGACCGTGAGGTGTTTGAAGCAGCTGGCAGCAGCAGAGAGCGGGTATTGGCCCTGCTGAGACCACCCAGGGACGCTGCCGGGAGGGTCATTGCCATGCCCCAGAGTGGTGCCAGAGGTGGTGCCAACAGGAGTACCAGTCCCGAGGAGTGTGTGTGTTACATCTGCGGCAGCGGGMTGTGGCAGGGCGGGAGGTTCCGTGTGTCTGTGCAGAAGCAGGAGAGGGCAGCCAGCGAGCCCTTCTTCCCCTTCCTGTGGTTACACAGCCCTCCCCCTGGSKCCGTGCCCCTCACCCCGGGGGGCACCACCCTGGTCTGTGCCAGCTGCCACACCTCCCTAATGCAGCAGTGGCAGGGCTTCCAGCTGGCCGACGTGCCCGTTCTCCAGCGCCTCTACGTGGTCCCCCTCAACCAGGGCTCCTCCACCCCTGCACCAGCCTCGGGCCACCCTCCCTGCATCACTCCCCAGGAAAGGCACCCCTCAGAGCCCCTGGACTGCCTACCTAAGTCTCAGGCTTCCTGTGAGGCCTGTTTCCTCTGTGGCCAGGAGTGCGGGCGGGATGTGAAGGTGGCATATGCACGTGCCGGCGTGGGCAAAGCCCGCGGTGCCATGTATTTCCCCTTCATCAACCTGCTGCCGTGCCCGCCTGGTGCCCRGGGAGTGAGGAACGGCCGGGTGCACTGCTGTCCTCCATGCCACGCCATCCTGGAGGAGATCTGGRGGGCGTACCGCCTCAGCCTCAGTGAGGACCTCATCACCTCTGTCACCTCCTTCCTGGGGAGGTACCACGCAGTGCTGGCCACGGGGGGAGCCGGACTGGCCCATTCCCAAAAGGGGGTGTCCTCCTCTTCGTCTGGCCATGGTGGGTCTGTATCAGTGTGTTACCTGTGTGGGGCAGAGCTAGGGGTTGGGGGGGAGTTCCAGCTCCATGTCAACCCTCCCGGGCGCTGTGGAGAGAGAGAGCCCTTCTTTCCCTTCCTCACCATCCACCCCCCCGCTCCCCGCGCCAAACCTGCCGACGTCACCGGCCTGGTGTCAGCCTGTGCCCTCTGCTATCACGACCTGCATGCCCAGTGGGCTCAACATGAGAGCCAGGGTTCTGCCACCTCCAGCTCTACWGCCCCAGGCCCAGCCTCCTCCACCCCCCAGCCGGCCAGCTCTCCCTGGGCCAGACAGTACAGCTGCGAGGCCTTTGTGTGCTTCTTCTGCAGACAGGAKCAGAGGCGTCAGGGGGGGCTGTGTGCGGTCACAGTGGCCAGGCTGCCCGTGTTCCTGTATGCCCCACGCGGGCGCCGCACCCTCCTGGTGGATGATGGGAGGAAGCTGGTGATTGGCTCGTGTGTGGAATGTAAGTCCATGGTGCTGGCSGGACAGAGCATGCAGCAGGAGAGAGTCAGGGACGGGGAGGGACAGGGAGAYGGGAGGACAGAGACAGAGTCACCTCCCCCTACATCACGCCCCAGGAACAAGGTAAGACACAGGTTTCGGTCTTTTCACTTCACAGCTCCACAAGAGCAGTTTGTTTGCGATCCGCAGCACCATGCTTCTCGGCTGAGCCACAGGGGTTTCCAGAAGTGTGCAGATGGTTGATGCTCAAAGTTGACTATTGTGGGTGTGTTGTATATTTTAGTGGTGTAGTATGCATMATTTTCAGTAGATTGTGTGCTTGTTCATGTCTCTTAGCTATTGGTTTGTGTCACCTAACTTGACGTTTGTGGATTATTTCAGTCATTTAAGTGTGCCCGTGCTTGTCTGTGTGTGTAGGTGGGGTTTATTATGGACCCGTGTTCACTGCTGTTATTGCTATTCTCCCCCATTATGGGAAAGCTGCTCTGAAACAGGGAGAAGTGAGAGTTGGTGTGTTCTCGACTGTTATGCTTGTGTGTGTATGCGCACACCTGTGTGTGTGTGTGTGTGTCTGTGTTCCTTTAGCTCTCTGACTGGCAGGGGAGTGAGCAGTGCAGGCAGGGGGTCCGTACAGCACCGGAGCCCGTCGTTAGAAAAACAAACATTTGGATCAGAACTCTAACAGTAAACAACACAGAAAGACCGGGGGTTTCAAGGCCACCGCTGGCCTCCGTGTTTCTACTGTGTTGTTTACATGTGTGTGTTTCTGGCAAGTCTGTTTTGTTTTTCTACATTGTTTTTGGTGTTATACAGGATTCAATATGTCATGTGGTGTGTGTGTGTGTGTGTGTGTGTGTGTGTGTGTGGTGTGTGTGTGTGTGTGTGTGTGTGTGTGTGTGTGTGTGTGTGTGTGTGTGTGTGTGTGTGTGTGTGTGTGTGTGTGTGTGTGTGTGTGTGTGTGTGTGTGTGTAATCATGCAGTGACTGATACAGTGCTGTGCTGTTTATGTCTATGTGTCATAGAACGAGACCCTACTCTCTCTTCATGAATAAATGAATGGAAAAGGAGAATAGGTCTTGTAGATGACTTGTAGGATAGACCTTGTTCGCGAGGCCACAGCAGCGTTACTGTTGCTACTAATTACACAACTTGACTGAGATGAATGTTCAAAGAAAAAGCAATGTCTGCAACTCTGGTAGGCTCCCATGGTGATTTAATCGAGCACAAAAAAGACAACGTTTTTGATCCGAGTTAAGATGCACGTGAAAACCCCTACTGAAATAACCTCTAGACGGGATGGCAACTCCATCCTCTGGGGTGTCACACTTTTCCATCCCTATAGGCAAAACAACCGTTTAAACTAATTGCGTTCTAAACTGAAGATCATGATTAGTTGATTATTGGAGTCAGATCTGTTAGTTGAGTGTGTGATTTAAAGTGGGACTGCAGATAGAGAGGAGGGAGAGGAGGAAGAAGTGGGCGAGGGAAAAGTAAGAGGAACAAGGTCTTCATTAAGGTACACTGTTGGGACTAGAGTTGATGAAGGAATCCCACAATACGTTTTCTCACGCTGCAGGAATGCATGTTTAGAKTGATGCTACTCAACAGAGCAATATTTACAGTGTGAAACAGAGAGATGCTCAACCTCATAATCAAAGATCGTTCTCTGCATGGGAACTATTTTATTGTTGTAGTTCCGGGTTTTGACGGAGTATGTCTGTCATATTGCTGGTATTCCATCCTGAGGTCCAAGCAGACACAGCAGTGGGGGGGTGGGGATGTATTAATAGATAATAATTGAATCCCAGTAATCTGAACATTTGACTCACTAGAGAGATCAGATCATACAGTAGAGTAAGAACACCTGTGGGCGTCGTTCAGCTGTCCTATACTCTTATTTTCGCTCTCTCTCTTAATTTATGGGCTTTATTGGCATGGGAAACATATGTTAACATTGCAAAGCAAGTGAAGTAGATAATAATAATGCCCTTTTCTTGTGGCAACATGTCAAAAATCTTGCTGCTGTGATGGCACACAAATTGGGTTTGTTTTCAAATTCTTTGTGGCGCTGTGTAATCTGAGGGAAATATGTGTCTCTAATATGGTCATACATTTGTCAGGAGGTTAGGAAGTGCTGTTCAGTTTCCACCTCTCTCTCTCTCTCTCGCTTGCTCTGATCATCAGGAATGTATATCAGATCACACCCTCAGAGAGAAAGCTAGATCAGAATCCGCTAGATCAGAATCCCGGAGCAGGCTTACTTGGTGTGGGGGGTCGTGGTGTGTGAGGGATTTGTGGAGTCTGAGGGGTGCAGGTGACAGAGCTGTTTTTTGCCTGGGCCAGGCAATGACCTCATGGCTGAGGAAGTGCTTAGAGGGGCTGAGTGTGTGTGAGAGAGCCGGGGTGTGAGAGGGGCTGAAAGGGGGCGGTGGGGGCCTGGGAGAAACAGGTGCCGTGTCCTCCAGTGACACGCTATCTGCCCCAGAGAAGAACTGTCATCGCTCTCATGTCACCAGAGGAGCTCCCATCTGCTTCACCCTGACCCCACCCCCTCTCCTTCTCACCCCTTCCCTCTTTCCTTCCCTCTCCCCTGTGCTCTCTCTTGCCCTCTCCTTCCCTCTCTCCTCCTTCCTCCTTTATCTCTAAAAAGCAGAGGGAGGGGGATGTGTGGGAGAAAGGGGGTGAATATGGAGAGAGGGGATGAGAAAATTAACTGCAAAGGAACGTGTTGACTTTGTCTTTTAGCTAGGTCTTTTTCATTTTTCGATATTTGAACTAAGAATGGCAGTATCAAGTTACTGTTGTATATGCACCTACCTTCACCTACTGATGAGTACCTGCACTGTGGTGTGTGTGTTGCGTGCATATGTGCTTGTGTGTCATTTAATGTACCTTGTTAAAATGAGGTTTTCCTGTCCGATTCCTCGTTAAGATCTCAATAAGGTCTAATTTAGCCCACGCAATGAGAGCTGCTACTGCTACAGTCTCTGCTAGCCAGACGTGTTAAATATAGTAGACTCCAACACACAATCACACACACTTTCACACTATTCACATACTCAGCTGCTACTCTGTTAATTATCTATCCTGATTGCCTAGTCACTTTTACCCCTACCTACATGTACATATTACCTCAATGTTTCTTACTTTTGAACTCTGCAGTGTTGGGAAAGGGCTCGTAAGCATTTCACGGTAAAGTCTACACCTGTTGTATTCGGCGCATGTGACAAATACAATTTAATTTGACACACAGACACGCAAGCTGGATGGATGGTTAACATGTTTCTTGAGTGTAAAATGCATGTTGAACGTGACCCTCTGACTTCCCTGTCAGACTCTGTAGACCACCACTAGACCACCACTAGACCACCAGCATGTCTAAGTGGAGTCATACACATCCAACCAACCAGGTTAAGGGGCCAATCACACCATTTTGGTGAACACATTTAAATGAAATGAAAATAGCCTATTTGTCTTGTGGCGATAAAAGAATACTTTGTTAGTTAAAGTGTGATAGAGAGGACTAAGGAAAAGAAAACACTCTCAGAATGTCACTGGTATGGTTGTGTTGTGTCTGCCTCTAAAGTCAAGGAGATGACACGATGATCAATGTCCTACTACACTAAGTGGAGCCAACCTAGAGATGACATGGGATCACCTACAGACGTGTGGGGGTGGGTATGTGTGTGTATCTTTGTATGGTGGTCTGCTGAGGCTCTGTTCTGGGTGGTTGATTATCATTGACACGTAGGAAAAGTGGAGACAGGTTTCTGCGTCTGAGCTCAATCAGTGTGCCACTGTCTGTCTGTGTTTCTGTTCAGAAATGAATGTAGGGGGTCAGTTATTATATGTGTGTAAATGTGGCCGTGATTTATACATTTKAATGTGTGTGTGTGTGTGTGTGTGTGTTCTGTGTGTATGTTTGGAAAGAGTATGTTCTCACTGCACGGCCCATATCCTGTGAAGGAGGTATTTGCTGTCACAGGAAAAACATTCTGACATCGTCATACTGTCGCCTACTGTGGAGAGAATGGAACTCTAAGGTTATGTTTGTGTAAGTGTGTTGGTATGTGTGTTGTGTGTACACATGTTTGTGAACCTGTGTGTGTTTGCCTGTGTGTGTGTGCATGTGTGTGTGTGTGCCTATGTTTAGCGTTTGCGGTTTGGTATTTTGATGTGGTTCCTACAGGGACAAACCCCCTGGGCTGTTTGACACATTGTCAGTCTGTTAGAGTCTGAACCCACTGGTCCACTTAGCTGTGAAACCCTAGACCCCTATGATGGGTCCCCCAGAACTCAGTCTGGCTTTAAACTTACTCTTGAAAGTTGTAATAGTAGAATGCACAAGGTACAATTTCTAAATAGCGTAGTGCATCATCAGTTCCTCTTGTCATGTCAGTCATTGCATATCTTAGAGAGCTATTTATAACTTGTCAGAAATGTTATTTAGGTTTTTTAGCCCATGGACATTGTTGTCATTTTTTAGACACTCAAATATCACATGAATTGCAAGAAAATAACTTTAAACCTGCAACATTCTCACCACCAACAAGAGCGGTGTGAACAGTGTGTGTCATGAACAGTGCTTGTGCCTATAGAAATAGACGTGGTGTGTGAGCACAGAGGTGGGTGCGCGGAATGTTCCCCAATACTGGAAGGGGTTCCCCAAGTGAAAAAGGTTTGAACCCCTGTTCTAGAGCAGCTAACAAGACCCCTGTCCCACTCACTGGACCAATGCATAGACAGAAGGACTTCTATAGTCACAAACAGCAGACAGGGTTGTGCTTTTGGCTTGATACAGACACTTGGCTTGCTCCGCATTATCGGAGCCAACATTTGCATTGATAAAGGAAATTACATTTCAGATAGATGACATTCAATAGATTTTTTTTATTTTTATAGTCAGGATCAACATAAGTGATGTTAGTTATGCATTTTAAGTAGTCTAGGGGTCCGAATACTAACTTAAAATACACATGCATATCTTATTCATAAATCATATTGATGTCAATGACGACATTATAGTTCCATGTACGTATCTTAAGTTAAGATTGAGCCATGAGAGACTATATTCTCCAGTAGACAGCTGGCAGAGTCTGACGGACTGGTTGGCGTTTCAGATGGAATCCACAGCTATTTCTGGGGATTTATTTCACAGCTCCTGAAGGGGGATTTTCATTCAGCTCTCTGAGGCTGGAAGAGACCACAGTCCCGGCCCGGGGGTCGACCGCTCAGGGTGTGTGTGTGTGTGTCTGTGTGTGATAGAGATTAGCCTGCAGTGCATGCTTCATTCCTGCCGATATCTCTATAACATTACATCAAATGACCCAGATCCCAGCACTGATCCAACTAGAAACATCCAGATTTCAACAGCCTTGTGAGGAATCGTCTCTCTCCGCCGCTGCTTGTGTCTTCACTGTCTTACTCCTCATCACTCAAAAAGAGGGTGTCTTATACCCCCTGCCAAATAGAACACCCTTCAATCCCTCCACCCTCACTAACAGCTGCTCCTCTGTCCAGTACCCCTCCGCTGTTCCGCTGTTCCTGTGTTAGCTAGGCAGAGGCAGCCTGACACCATAGTGCGAGCCTCATACCTCACACCTCTCCCACCCAGTGAAAGGGGGAGATTGTGCTGCCCACAGCCACCGTCATGGAAAATGAAAGCCTTTGATCTACCTGGAATGACCCCCCCCGCCCCCCCCGTCCCTCGCTGCACATGCATGC
>NW_019942754.1:53900-56246 GCF_002910315.2 Salvelinus sp. IW2-2015 | reverse complement strand
AGGTCAGAGGTCACCCAGGTGGAAGTGGACATGGTTAGTGTATCGACACTACTAACTGTCTCAAAGGAATCAGCCAGTCAGAGA
Source organism: Salvelinus sp. IW2-2015 (assembly GCF_002910315.2). Classification (NCBI taxonomy): domain Eukaryota; kingdom Metazoa; phylum Chordata; class Actinopteri; order Salmoniformes; family Salmonidae; genus Salvelinus; species Salvelinus sp. IW2-2015. Next base: position 56,162 of record NW_019942754.1, on the reverse strand, counting down.
TACAGTATAATACATGTTTATAATGTTGAGTTATTATTGAATGGTTTTCAATGTTAAGTTATTTCTTACTCATAGTGAAGAACCACAAGACACATATAAATGAATAAAAGTCAATGATCCGGAATTTGATCTTTGACAGGACAATTTTGAATGCTGTACAGATTGTACAAATTGGACTCCATTGTGTTAGCATAGAAAATATGAGCGGTTTTGTCAAATTTTCTGTCCCCTACTCCACTATTCAGGTAGAAACCCAGTTGACTGCCCTGTCCAGAGAGAGAGAACAGAGAGGGCAGTGTCTCCTTGGCCCACTGTTCCAGTCAATCCTGTTGGTTGGCACTGGGGTGTGTGTGTGTCCACTTGGCACTGATGTGTGTGTCCTGTTTTCATCAGTGTTTGAGTGTGGCGTCGATGTGTGTGATAAATAGTGTGTGTGTGTGTGTGTCCTGTTTTCAGCAGTGGGTGTGGGTCCAGTTGGCTCGTGTGTGTGAGTGTGTGTGTGTGTGTCTTTAGTGTGCCAGGGTTGGAGACAGTCTGTTGAACTCAGTGTGAACTGAATGAATGCTGAGACTCTAGGGTCTCATGTGAAAATAGCTCAGTGTGTGTAGCCTTGAGTGTGTCGGTGCCTTCGGAAAGTATTCAGACCCCTTGACCTTTTCCACATTTTGTTACGTTACAGCCTTATTCTAAAATTGATTAAATTGTTTTTTCCCCCTCATCAATCTACACACAATACCCCATAATGACAAAGAAAAAACAGGTTTTTAGAAATGTTTGCTAATTTATAGAAAATTAAGTATTCAGACCCTTTACTCAGTACTTTGTTGAAGCAGCTTTGGCAGCGATTACAGCCTCGAGTGTTCTTGAGTATGACGCTACAAGCTTGGCACACCTGTATTTGCGGAGTTTCTCCCATTGTTCTCTGCAGATCCTATCATGTTCTGTAGGGTTAGATGGGGAACGTTGCTGCACAGGTATTTTCAGGTCTCTCTAGAGATGTTCTATTGGGTTCAAGTCTGGGCTCTGGCTGGGCCACTCAAGGACTTTCAGAGACTTGTCCCGATGCCACTCCTACGTTGTCTTGGCTGTGTGCTTAGGGTTGTTGTCCCGTTGAAAGGTGAACCTTCGCTCCAGTCGGATGTCCTGAGTGCTCTGGAGCAGGTTTTCATCAAGGATCTCTCTGTACTTTGCTCAGTTCATCTTTGCCTCGATCCTGACTAGTCTCCCAGTCCCTGCCGCTGAAAAACATCCCCACAGCATGATATCTAGATATCTAAATGAGAGAGCCCCATAGGAGAACCCTTTTTGGTTCCGGGTAGAACCATTTTGTGTTCCATGAAGAACCCAAAAGGGTTCTACCTGAAATCAAAACGGGTAATCCTATGGGGGAGAGATGGAGGGCCTGGTTAGGCTTTCAAGTTCTGTGTGTGTCCAGTCCTCTMATAATTGTCCCCTGTGCCTGGGATGGTGGGATCTTGTCAGGACATGGCACCACTTGTGGTGTTTGGACCTGGGCCATGCCTCCCCTCATATCCTCCCCTCTCTCCCTCCTGCCYCCTTTTCATTGTTTTGGGAGTGCAGTGTTGTCTTAGGAAAGGGACAGCAAGAATGGCCTCTCCTCTCTCCCTGCTCTCATCCCCTGTTCTCCCCCTCCTTTCCGTCCCACCATTCTCCCCCATTGTGGTCTGTTCAGTGTTGATTGAGGCCAGTACAGTCAGGGCCAGGCTGAATGGCTGGGTGAGAATAGCTGCTGTGCTGTGTGAATGAGGTCTGTCTGTATTGTGTGGAGGCCAGCCCACTGGCTGGGGTTCCCCATGCTAGGCCTGGAGCTGCTTGAGTCTGGGTCTGTACAGGCCAGGGGATCTGGGCCAGGACAGAGAGGGAGGACAGACCACTGTACAGACTCAGTGTGTTCTCCTCTGTCATAGAAAACAACAACTATATCACAACATGACCTACGTTCATTTGTGCTCTATTCATTCATTCATTCATTTATTCATTCAGTAAACCTGTTCCGCTATACAAAGGACCACAAGGAGACCACATGTTGGTTCGTCACTTACTTCACAGCTGGCCTGTAGCTGACGTGGTCTGTAGGCCATCGATTACTACCACATTGTGCCCCAGAACTACATACTAGACATGTGCCAGCCATTAGAGGTCAGGCGGCTGGCATCTGTCTCAGTGCCTGGCATAGCCTGGCATGGCCAGGGGTAGAGGAGCAGGCTGGCATCTGTCTCAGTGCCTGGCATAGCCTGGCAT
>NW_019942754.1:41911-53595 GCF_002910315.2 Salvelinus sp. IW2-2015 | reverse complement strand
GCATCTGTCTCAGTGCCTGGCATGGCCAGGGGTAGAGGAGCAGGCTGGCATCTGTCTCAGTGCCTGGCATGGCCAGGGGTAGAGGAGCAGGCTGGAAGCATGGCCCTGGTTTTACTAGGGGTTTATACCAATGTAATTACAGAGTAGAGACAGTATTGTAACGATGTAACTACAGCCCAGCTCTTTCTCTCTCTCAAACACTCCCTCACTCCCAAACTCTGCAAATTTAGATCATCCCACGAGCCAGAGGAAACAAACCTCAAACACTGTGCGTGTGTGTGTGTGTGTGTGTGTGTGTGTGTGTGTGTGTGTGTGTCTGCCAGGGGTTGGGAGCAGTAGCAGGTGTTTGCTCTCCGAAAACACGCAGGCAAAGCAGCTGGACTGTGCCACAGCTGTGTGTGTGTGTGTGTGTGTGTGTGTGTAGCACCTGGACACAGCTGGACTGTATGGCAGGCAGTAGCTAATAGAGGAACTGTGTTTCTGGCCAGACGTGAGCTCCTACACTCAGCCTGTTCAACAAGTTATAGTATTCATTTCACTAGCTCTCCCTCTCTCCCACACACACACAGTTCCTTTGCCAAAGTGCTTTCTTTTTATTCTCTATATTGATTTTTGGGATCTCTTTACCCCTTGTTCTTTCAGGTCTTCTTTTAGTTCTGGGTGTGTTATTTCAGAGTCATTTGAAGGGGTGAGGTATGGTGTTTTGGGAATGTGTCATTTGAAGGGGTGAGGTGTGGTGTTTTGGGAATGTGTCATTTGAAGGGGTGAGGTGTGGTGTTTTGGTGATGTGTCATTTCAGAGTCATTTGAAGGGGTGAGGTATGGTGTTTTGGTGATGTGTCATTTCAGAGTCATTTGAAGGGGTGAGGTATGGTGTTTTGGTGTATGGCAAGTACAGTAACAACATGTGTCTGCTTGTGAAAGGGGTCTGCTTTGCTTTGCTCTAGTCCTGCTTTCCTCCCCACCTTTCCCTCTCTCCCCCTCTCCCTTTCTCACCCCTCTCCCCCCATTCTGCTGATATTCCTAATGAGGTGAGGAGAGCAGGGTTCTGTAGCACCTCTCAGTTTAGGACACCATGCCGGGACAACTGGTCATATCAGCAGCAAGGAGGAGAGCTCAGCCGAAATAGACACCCACACCTGGCCATATACACTATACCCTATACACAGCCAACCAATCAGGGACTAGGTTACTGTACCCCCTAACACACCCAGCTAACCAACCAGGGATTAGGTTACTGCAGTGTACCCCTAACTGTACAGGCCAAAGCCAACCAGTCAGGGAATGGCCAAATAGGTTTGTTGCGAGGGCAGGGTGGCTATTGTCTAACATAGCCGATCTGAGCTGCCGGAGTGAAGAAGATATCCTCCCTAAATTACAACCCCTCAAGTCCTCACCACCGTAAATTACACCTCACCCCCTCTCAGCCTCTCTGTCCCCCTTTATGTACCCCTCACCCCATCCAAGCCTCTTTGTCCTCCTCACGCCATTCCAAGCTCTCTTCCCCCGTTTACTGTACACCTCACCCCCCATCCAGCCTCTCTGTCCACTCTCTACACCTCTCCATCAACTCTCTGTCCACCTCCCCTCTGCCTCTCCCCTTACGTACACCTACCCCCATCCAGCCTTCTATCCACTCACCACCTCTCCGCCTCTCTGTCCCTCTACGTACCCCTCACCCCTCTCAGCTCTCTGCTCCTCACACCTCTCTCCCCTCACCCTACTCCTCACTTCCTACTGCCGCCCACTGTCTCTCATACTCCTTCACCCAACCCCAATGGCCTTCTTCGACTCAACCCACCCCTCTACCCCCTCCTTCCTCCTCGTCCTCAATCTGACCACCCCACCCCCTCAACTCTTCACGCCCAAACCCACTACCCGCTTCCTGGACCACCTGGTCTCTCACATGACCTGCCAGAGACCAGGGCAGCTGTAAGAGTGGGGTGTAGGGGGGCTGTAAGGGTGGGGTGTAGGGGGGCTGTAAGGTGGGGTGTAGGGGGCTAGAGTGGTGGGGTGTTGGGGAGTGTAAGGGTGGGGTGTCGGAGGCTGTAAGGGTGGGTGTCGGGGGCTGAGGGTGGGTTGTTGGGGGCTGTAAGGGTGGGGTAGGGGGCTGTAAGGGTGGGGTGTAGGGGGGGCTGTAAGGGCGGGGTGTTGGGGGGCTGTAAGGGTGGAGTGTAGGGGGCTGTAAGGGTGGGATTTTGGGGGCTGTAAGGGTGGGGTGTTGGGGGGCTGTAAGGGTGGGGTGTTGGGGGGCTGTAAGTGGAGTGTTTGGGGCTGTAAGGGTGGGGTGTCGGGGGGCTGTTAAGGGTGGGGTGTTTGGGGGCTGTAAGTGTGGGGTGTCGGGGGGCTGTAAGGGTGGGGTGTGGGGGCTGTAGGGGGTGTATGGAGGCTGTAAGGGTGGGGTGTCGGGGGGCTGTAAGGGTGGGTGTGGGCTGTAAGGTGGTTGTGGGGGGCTGTAGGTGGGTTAGGGGCTGTAAGGGTGGGTGTAGGGGGGCTGTAAGGGTGGTGTGTAGGGGGCTGTAACGGGGGTGTAGGGAGGCTGTAAGGGTGGGGTGTCGGGGGCTGTAACGGGGGGTTGTAGGGAGGCTGTAGGGTGGGTGTCGGGGGGCTGTAACGGGGGGTGTAGGGAGGCTGTAAGGGGTGGGGGGTGCTGGGGATGTTGGCTCCAACAGGGGCCTCAAATGGCTTTCGAAACTCTGTCCACTCTGAAGGGGAGGAGGAACACCAACTGGTTTGTTTGTTGCCTTTCCAAATTGACGTACTATTTTTGGAAAACACACACACGCGCACTTGCGCACACACACACTCCAACTAGGGTGTCCACCCATTCTGCACAGAGTGGATGAAAAGGAGCTTTGGTGATGAAATTTCCCTTCCTTATGTTACAATAATATTTAATATGTTTTGTTTACCTCATGTTCTGAATCGCTCCCTGGGATCTTTCTCTAACATACTGCATCATTAACATTATATAAAAAAAGTTGGATTTCGTAACTTAATACTTCCGATAATAAGCACCGAGCTCGGTTGACATAGCGGTGCCGGTTTCTCGTAACAACTTTTGAGGATTTTACATTTTGTGGTCGCCATCTGCAGTTGTTTCCGTGGGTCGCAAAAAGCTACATTTGCATGACACGAGGTGAATTATATGTAAAAGGCTTTGAAAATAAAAAGCTCGGCATACACTCCTTTGATATTTTACAGAGAAACACTTGTTTTTGTGAGAAATCTTTGAAAAGTAACAGGAATTTCAAATGAGTATGAAAGGGGTATGCTAAAATATGAAAATACAAAATATCATGTCTCAAAATCGATACCCATCTATATTGTTTTATGTCCTGCGGACTCGAGAAGAAAGATGACGAGTTCAACCGAGAACCTGTCAAGTAACCAGTAGCCTTAAATCTTGCACAGAATCCAGACTAGCTGAAATGATGCAATTTTCTATTGTGCATGAAGACAACTGGCCGAGGGACAATACATCAGTGGCATGGGCATGGTTGGGTTACACACACACAAACCACACGCACACAGTTCCCCAGTGCCAGGGCTGCAACAGTGTGACGTTAGAGCAGTCAGATTTAAGGGGTGTGGGGTGGGTTAGCAGGGAGTGGGGTAGTGGTGTCCAGAGACCTCCTGTTTAGTTTCCTAGGGAAAGAGTTTGGCACGCTGACACGGCTGTGACACTCTGAGAGAGACACACATACCAGACAGACAGAGAGAGATAGAGACCGCATGAACATGGAACAGAGCTACTGATCCCACACCAGTCAGTTGACAAAAGCCAGGGTAGCTCAACAAGCACCAAGGGTTATTTGTGTCAGCATGTCTATTCTCGCTCACTCTGTTTCTCTCTCTTTAACACACCTAAACAAATACACACATTATACACACCTTTTGACAACTGACAACTGTTGTGGTTCTGCTGTTGTTATTAGTGAAGGGGGAAAAATCGATTCAGTTACATACTGGGATATTATTTTTGACGATATATCGCATCGTTTTGAAAATATCGCAATATTATTTTTGCTCTAGTTGGCTGTACCTGCACCAAAACTCGTGAGCCAATTTGTTTTCAGCACTTTTATTTCCATGACTGATTAAAAGTTGTTTTCTCATGTCTCTCTCTTGTCTCTCTGCAGCAGACATATGGTGAGAAATATGTTTGGAACATCGAATCGCAACAACATCACAGTATCGGCAGTTAAGTATGGTGATAATATCGTATTGCGAGGTCCCTGGCAATTCCCAGTCCTCGTAGTCATGGCCAGAAATGTAGTGCTTGTGGCCAGTAGAACATAAGCCTACACCACAGATGGGCAACTTTGATGGGGGTGTGGGACACCATTTTTTGTAAATAATGAATTTCTTGCAATTCTGCTATGTGGCGGAAAGGAAAACTAGTCCTTTTACAGCTCATTTCCTGCAATTCTACACATTTTGCAATAGGGTGGAGAGAAATGTTTGCAGTTTATAATTTGATATCTGAGTGAAACTGACTAACAAAATCAATGGGGGCCGATAACAAGTTTAAATAGGTGGACGCTAAACTGACTTAGCAATCTAAAAAAAAATTCTGATGGGCTAATTGAGTGACTGTCAGTGACTGACATAACAAGAGAAAAACTGCTGCTGCACAACCACATTTAGAAGTTGCACCTGGAGGATTCTGCTATTCTAACTCACAATAGTAAGTTGAGACCCCAAATTAGTAAAAAGAATATAGATATACACTACCGTTCAAAAGTTTGTGGTCACTTAGAAATGTCTTTGTTTTTGAAAGAAAAGCAAATTTTTGTCCATTCAAATAACATTAAATTGATCAGAAATACAGTGTAGACATTGTTAATGTTGTAAATGACTATTGTAGCTGGAACGGCTGATTATTTATAGAATATCTACATAGGCATACAGAGGCCCATTATCAGCAACCATCACTCCTGTGTTCCAATGGCACGTTGTGTTAGTTAATCCAAGTTTATCATTTTAAAAGGCTAATTGATCATTAGAAAACCCTTTTGCAATTATGTTAGCACAGCTGAAAACTGTTGTGCTGATTAAAGAAGCAATAAAACTGGCCTTCTTTAGACTAGTTGAGTATCTGGACCATCAACATTTGTGGGTTCGATTACAGGCTCAAAATGGCCATAAACAAAGATCTTTCTTCTGAAACTCGTCAGTCTAATCTTGTTCTGAGAAATGAAGGCTATTCCATGCNCCCCTACTCCTCACTTCCTACTGCCGCCCCACTGTCTCTCATACTCCTTCACCCAACCCCAACTGGCCTTCTTCGACTCAATCCCACCCCCTCTACCCCCTCCTTCCCTCCTCGCTCCTCAATCTGACCACCCCACCCCCTCAACTCCTCACCCCCAACCCACTGTCCCTCTCCCCTGGAACCACCTGGTCTCTCACATGACCTGCCAGGACCAGGGCAGCTGGGGAGCTGGGGGGGGCTGTAAGGGAGGGGTGTAGGGGGGCTGTAAGGGTGGGGTGTAGGGGGGCTGTACAGTGGTTCCTCCTTTAAAAGTTGCAGCGTACTGGGGCACAGCTTGCATGTTGCCTCAGAATTCTATGGCACGTTATTTAAGTGTGAACCACTGGTACCATTAATGCTGGTTAGTGCTAGTTTGACCACCAGATGGCATCTTTGAGAAGCATTTGATAGCCTTCAATAGTGGCTGTACTAGAGAATGCGGGCACGCGGTAGACCGGGGTTCAATTCCCCGAGGGGGAGGAAGGAGTACGCTGTCCTTGTAAATAAGAATTTGTTCTTAACTGATTCCATATCTGTTATTTCATAGTTGTGATTTCGTCACTATTATTCTACAATGTAGAAAATAGTAAAAATAAAGAAAAACCCTTGAATGAGTAGGTGTGTCCAAACATTTGACTGGTACTTGCTTAATTAATTAGATTAATATTTTGGTGTTTCTATTCCAAGAAAAATTTTAAACCCTCTGGGTTTCCGTTAGGATGGAACGGAAAATATGGTGCTGTACAACGTGATGGTCGGGAGTACAGTAGTGGGCTATTTAGCTAAAGAATCCTGTGTCATGCGGGCAGGGCACGCAGGAGACCTGGGTTCAAATTCCCTACAGGGAGGAAGGAGTAGGCTGTCCTTGTAAATAAGAATTTGTTCTTAACTGACTTACCTAGTTAAATAAAGGTTACACTAAGAGCATAACATTTCTACACCCTAATTGAATAATTGTAGTCTAACCAATACCCAAACGGAGATTCAGTGAAAATAAAATTCTAATTTATTTATCAAAACCAGTCCCCATGCTTGTCTCAGAGCGGTGCAAAACGGTGCTAAAATAGTTGTAGGCTTTTGCTTCTAACTTCAAAATACTCTTTAAATAAATAAGACCTACACCACTTTTAACAGCACATTACTCAACACTAGTGAGASTCATGTCAACTATGGTAGACCTACAGTATATCGAAAAATATGATGTGACTCTCGGCCAATAATTACATTTGGAGGATTGGARGATATTTCTGTAATTCAGTGATATTTATTCCCATAGTAATTCGTTATGGATCCATAACTAAATAAACATCGGCATTTTGAAATAATATTTTTATCATTATTTTATTAATGAAAGTATAAAGATGCCTTTATTAGTTACATTGTTTTAGTTTGAATGTGCAGACTGGCATTAAGAACAGAACAACGGGAAAGTTTCCCTGGTCAGCGCCATTATTAGTGCAATGCCTCTTAAATGTTTTGGAGATGATTTTGTTTTCAAATAACTTAAAATGAGCAAGGAAAAGGCCATTCTTGACCATGGGGTGAGACATTGTTACTAATTTGTAAATAAAGGCAGTTTGTGGGAGTGTAGGGGCGTTATAAGGGTGGGTGCTGGGGATGTTGGTTCCAACAGGGGTCTCAAATGGCTTTAGATACTCTGTCCACTCTGAAGGGGAGGAGGAACACTAATTGGTTTGTTTGTTGTCTTTCCAAATTGGCACACTATTTTTGGAAAACACACACACACTCCAGCTAGGGTGTCCACCCATTCTGCACAGAGTGGATGAAAACGAGCTTTGGTGATGAAATTTCCCTTCCTTATGTTATAATAATATTCAATACGTTTTGTTTACCTCGTTATGAATCGTTCCCTGGGATCTTTCTCTAACATACTGTATCATTAACATTATATAAAAAAGATTGGATTTTGTAACCTAATACATCCGATAATAAGCACCGAGCTCGGTTGACCTAGCAGTGCCGGTTTCTCGTAACAACTTTTGAGGATTTTACATTTTGTGGTCGTTGTCTTCAGTCGCAAAAAGCTAMATTTGTATGACACGAGCTGAATTAAATGTAAAAAGCTTTGAAAATAAAAAGCTTGGCATACACTCAGTGCTCCTTTGACATTTCAYAGAGAGACACTTGTTTTTGTGAGAAATCTTAGAAAAATAACAGGARTTTCGAATGAATATGAAAAGGGTATACTAAAATATGAAAATACTACATGTTATGTCTCAAGTCGATATATCCATCTTACCTCTATATTGTTTTATGTCCTGCRGACTTGAGAAGAAAGATGACGAGTTCAACGGGAAAGAGAACCTGTCAAGTTGCCAGTAGCCTTAAATCTTGCACAGAATCTAGCCTAGCTGACACGATGCAACTTTCCAGATTTTTGACCACTTTTTTGACCACTTGCTTTCTCAGGCCTCCATTGATTTTGTCACCCTAGTTATGGCCATCCTGCAAGGGTAAAACCTCCAATAACGTTTGAACGGATTATGATAGAGAGAAGGTTTAGACCATTCGTTTTCATGAAGGATTATCTACACAATTAACATATTATTTTACCCATTGGTCAAAATATATGTTTTTGATTGGACACTACTCCAACACATATGCATGGTACTACCTGTAGGTTAAGTCCCAGTGTGATGGTTCTAATGTGAGTCTGATGTTATGAGCTAGCATTTAGAATCCTGCCACAGTGCTGGGTCTACTTTTCTGGCTCTAGCTCCTGAAGTGGATGAAGGTAAACAGCATGTGTTACTATTTGTCCTGAACTTTGACCGATACCGGGGCCCAATAAAATGGCGCCGGAGCAGAAGGCAGGCGTTTTACGTGCCCCCAACCGATTGTGTTTTTTTGTTTGTTTATCTGCGTTGTTTGTAACTTATTTTTGTTACATTTCTATAYATAATGTTGCCGCTACCGTCTTTTTTGACCGAAAATAACTTCTAGACATCAGGACTGCGATTACTCACCAAGGACTAGCAGAATCCTTTTTCTTCTTTCATGACTCTGACGAGGCCGAGGCAGAGGATATACGGCTCCCTCTGGAACAGGCCCCGACCCCAGTGATCTGCGTGAAGAGGATGCAGAGAAAGAGAKGCCTGAGGGCAGGCTGCCTTCTGAGGAGTAGGAGGCGATCGAATAAATCCCCACTCCCCTCAATTCTGCTAGGAAACATGCAATATTTGGAGTTATTGGGTTATTGGGAAGATTAAACTACCAATGGGACATTAAAAACTGTAACATCTTATGCTTCACAGAGTCGTGGCTGAACGACAACAATATCAACAGTTGGTATGTCAACAATATCAACAGTTAACCAGTTGGCTGGTTATACAATGTGCCGGCAGGATAGAACAGCGGCGTCTGGTAAGACAAGGGGCAGCAGTCTATGTATTTTTGTAAACAACAGCTGGTGCACGATATCTAAGGAAGTCTCAAGCTATTGCTCCCCTGAGGTAGAGTATCTCATGATAACCTGCCAACCACATTACCTACTGAGAGGGTTTATCTATATTCTTTGTAGCTGTTTACATACCACCACAGTCAGAGGCTGGCACTAAGACAGCATTGAATGAGCTGTATTCCGCCATAAGCAAACAAGAAAATGCTCAACCAAAGCCGGGGACTTTAATGCAAGGAAACTTAAACCACCTATACTCCACACACAGAGATGCATACAAAGCTCTCCCTCGCCAGATCAATAAAAAAGCAGATGCTAAGCTACAGGACTGTTTTGCTATCACAGACTGGAATATGTTCCGGGATTCCTCCAATGGCATTGAGGAGTACACCACATCTGTCATTGACTTTATCAATAAGTGCTTCGATGACGTCGTCCCCACAGTGACCGTATGTACATACCTCAACCAGAAGCCATTGATTACAGGCAGCATCCACACTGAGCTAAAGGCAAGAGTTGCCACATTCAAGGAGCAGGACTCTAACCCGGAAGCTTATAAGATATCCCGCTATGCCCTCCGACGAACCATCAAACAGGCAAAGCATCAACAGAGGACTAAGATTGACATTGACGCTTGTCGGATGTGKCAGGGCCTGCAAACCATTACAGACTACAAAGGAAAGCACAGCCGAGAGCTGCTCAGTGACACGAGCCTACCGGACGGTCTAAACTACGTCTATGCTTCAAGGCAAATAACACTGAAACAGGCATGAGAGCACCAGCTGTACCAGAAGACTGTGTGATCACGCTCTTGGGAGCCAATGTGAGTAAGACCGTTAGACAGGTCAACATTCACAAGGCTGCAGGGCCAGACGGATTGCAAGGACGTGTACTGCGAGCATGCGCTGACCAACTAGCAAGTGTCTTTACTGACATTTTCAACCTCTCCCTKTCCGAGTCTGTGAAACCAACATGTTTTAAGTAGGGGTCGACCGATTCATTCGGAATGGCCGATTAATTAGGGCCGATTTAATTTTTTTTCATAACAATCGGAAATCGGTATTTTTGGACACCGATTTTTTTTCTTTTTTCTTTTACACCTTTATTTAACTAGGCAAGTCAGTTAAGAACACATTCTTATTTTCAATGACGGCCTAGGAACAGTGGGTCAACTGCCTCCTCAGCTCGAGGATTCTTGCAACCTTACGGTTAACTAGTCCAACGCTCTGACCACCTGCCTCTCATTGCATTCCATGAGGAGCCTGCCTGTTACACGAATGCAGTAAGAAGCCAAGGTAAGTTGCTAGCTACCTTTAAACTTATCTTATAAAAAACAATATTTTTTAAACCTGCTTATTTAGTTAATATTGCCTGCTAACGTGAATTTCTTTGTGTCACTTCTCTTGCAACAGAGTGTCGTGTCTTTGGCTATGCCGGATTAAGTGATATGACATGCTATTCTATAAAATCCTTTCTCTGTAATTAATATTACCTTAATATTACCTGTTTAAGCTAATCATGTAAATGTAATTAACTAGAAAGTCGGGGCACCACCAAAGAGTGCTTATAGAGCTGTTATCTTCCGAATAAACTCTTAAAGACCTAGTAATATTTTACATAATTATTTTTTTACTAAATACCTAACTAATCACACAGAATTACATATACACAGAATGAATCATACATTGATTACAAATTATGTCATAAAGGAAAACATCCCTAGCGGACGGAACAGATATGACAGCTGGTTACACAAAGAACGGGGGTTGGATTTGAGTGAAAGAGCGGGAAGACTTGAGGAACAAAGGGAGAAGCTATGTCTCTATCGGGCCGTAGGCAGCTACTCTATCGTAAATACTGAATCTTATGCATTCTAAATTACCGCCCATTTGAAAAAGGAAAATGCAATAAATATTTACTCTGAGCTGCGCTTTAATAGGTTGGTGGTAGATGGAAGGCCGTGTTGCCCAACAGAGTCCTTTGTTCTTTGAAGAGTGTCTCTGGTGGTGAATGGGATACGTTGTAGTGTCGTCGTTGTGTGGTAGATGGGATACTCTGTCCGTCCTTTCCTAGCCCACGTTTACAGCGGCTGTTGCTAACTCAACGGCTAGGATGTCTCACTTCTTTAGTGAATAAGAGTTCAAAGTTTATACCATTCACAACCAAAGCTCACGCTGAGGTTGGCTTAGTTCTGTAGTTGACATGTTAGTCCTTTTCAACGTATGGACCGTCGTCCTATCGTCCTCGGAACAGATAGTTACATTTTCGTCAAGGGCTTATATAGAGGAGGTAGAGAAGGGTGTGTTTCATAGTTTATAACCAATGTCTCTTCACAGGGGCGGGCCACTGATTGAGCAGAGCTCTAACTTTATGAAAACCCTAATCTCTCATTTGGAAGCTAAAAGCCAACCTCCAAACGAGCTTCAATGCCATTCAACACTCCTTCCGTGGCCTCCAACTGCTCTTAAACGCTAGTAAAACCAAATGCATGCTCTTCAACCGTTCGCTGCCTGCACCCGCACGCCCGACTTGCATCACCACCCTGGACGGTTCTGACCTAGAATATGTGGACATCTATAAGTACCTAGGTGTCTGGGCTAGACTGCAAACTCTCCTTCCAGACTCATATCAMACATCTCCAATCCAAAATCAGATCTAGAGTCGGCTTTCTATTTCGCAACAGAGCCTCCTTCACTCACGCGCCCAAACTTACCCTATAAACTGACTATCCTACCGATCCTCGACTTCGCGATGTCATCTAACAAATGGCTTCCAATACTCTACTCAGCAAACTGGATGCAGTTTATCACAGTGCCATCCGTTTTGTTACTAAAGCACCTTATTCGACCCACCACTGCGACCTGTATGCCCTAGTCGGCTGGCCCTCGCTACATGTTCGCCGTCAGACCCACTGGCTCCAGGTCATCTACAAGGCTATGCTAGGTAAAGTGCCGCCTTATCTCAGTTCACTGGTCACGATGGCTACACCCACCCGTAGCACGCGCTCTAG
>NW_019942754.1:18573-41886 GCF_002910315.2 Salvelinus sp. IW2-2015 | reverse complement strand
TCCGTGGGTCGCAAAAAGCTACATTTGTATGACACGAAGGCTTGAATTATATTGTAAAGGCTTTGAAAATAAAAAGCTGGCATACACTCCTCTTTGAATTTTACAGAGAACACTTGTTTTTTGTGAGAAATCTTAGAAAATACAGGAATTTCGAAATAGTATGAAAAGGGTATGTAACAAATATGAAATACATTATGTTCGTCAAAAATCGATACCCCCTTCTATATTGTTTTATGTCCTGCGACCTGAAGAAAAGATGACGAGTTCAACGCAAAGAGAACCTGTCAACGTAACCAGTAGCCTATAAATTCTTCACAGAATCCAGACTAGCTGGGCAAACAATGATGCAATTTTCTATTGTGGCATGAAAGACAACTGGGCCGAGGACAATAACATTCAGTGGCATGGGCATGCGTTGGGTTACACACCACACAAACCACACGCACACAGTTCCCCCAGTTCCAGGGCTGCAACAGTGTGACGTTAGAGCAGAACAACAGTTAACGGTGTGGGGTGGCGTTAGCAGGGAGTGCGCGGTAGGTCCCGGTGTCCAGCAGACCTCCTGTTTAGTTTCCTAGGGAAAGAGTTTGGCACGCTGACACGGCTGTGACTCTGAGAGAGACACACATACCAGACAGACAGAGATGGAGAGATAGAGAGCATGAACATGCGACAGAGCTTAGCTCAAGAGGGTAGCTCAACAAGCACCAAGGGTTATTTGTGTCAGCATGTCTATTCTCGCTCACTCTGTTTCCTCTCTTTCACACACCTAAACAAATACACACATATCACTACACCACCTTTTGACAACTGACAACTGTTGTGGTTCTGCTGTTTGTTATTAGTGAAGGGGAAATCATTCAGTTACATACTGGGATATTATTTTTCTGACGGTATATGATCGTTTTGAAAATATCGCAATATTATTTTTGTCTAGTTGGCTGTACCTGCACCAAAACCGTGAGCCAATTTGTTTTCAGCCTTTTATTTCCATGACTGATTAAAATTTTTTCATGGTCTCCTCTTGTCTCTCTGCAGCAGACAATGTGAGAACATAGTTTTGGAACATCGAATCGCCAAACATCACAGTATCGGCAGTTAAGTATGGTGATAATATCGTATTGGAGGTCCCTGGCAATTCCCAGCCACGCTAGTCATGCCAGAAATGTATGCTTTGTGTGCCAGTAGAACATAAGCCTACACCACAGATGGGCAACTTTGATTGGGGTGGGGCACCATGTTTTTTAAATAACTAATTTGCTTGCAATTCTCTCATTTTGCAATGGGGAGAGAGGAAAACTTAGTTTTGTTACAGCAAATTTTCCTGCAATTCTACACATTTTCAATAGGGGAGAGAAATTTTGCAGGTTTATATTTGATATCTGCAGTGAACTGCACTAAACAAATCAAATGGGGCCGATAAAAAACAAGTTTAAATAGGTGGACGCTAAACTGATTAGCAATCTAAAAAAAAATTCTCGATGGGCTGAATTGACGTGCACTGTCAGTGACTGACCATTAACAAGAGAAAAACTGCTGCGCTGCGCACAACCACATTTAGGAAGCTTGCACCTGAGGATTCTGCTATTCTAACTCACAATAGTAAGTTGAACCCAAATTAGTAAAAAAGAATAGTAGATAGTACACTACCGTTCAAAAGTTGTGGTCACCTAGAAAATGTCTTTGTTTTTAAAGAAAAGCAAATTCTTTTGTCCATTCAAATAACATTAAATTTGATCAGAAATACAGTGTAGAACATTGTTAAATCGTTTGGAAATGACTATTGTACTGGGAACGGCGATGATCTATTTATAGAATATCCTACATAGGCATAACAGAGGCCCATTATCCAGCAAACCATCACTCCTGTGGTGTCCATGGCACGTCTGTGTTAGTTAATCCAAGTTTATCCTCTGTTAACAAGGCTCAATGATCATTTTAGAAAACCCGTTTTGCAAATCTCATGTTAAAGCCCACAGCCTGAAAACTGTTGTTTGCTGATTAAAGAAGCAATTAAAACTGCGCCTTTTCTTCGAACTAGTTGCAGTATCTGCGACCATTCAACATTTGTGGGGTTCGCATTACAGGCCTCATCAAAATGGCCATAAACAAAGATCTTTCTTCTGAAACTCGTCAGTCTAATCTTGTTCTGAGAAATGAAGGCTATTCCATGCGAGAAATTGCAAAGAAACTGAAGATCTCATACAACGCTTTGTACTACTCCCTTCACAGAACAGCGCAAACTGGCTCTAACCAGAATAGAAAGAGGAGTGAGAGGCCCCGGTGCACAACTGAGCAAGAGGACAAGTACATTAGAGTGTCTAGTTTGAGAAACAGATGCCTCACAAGTCCTCAACTGGCAGCTTCATTAAATAGTACCGGCAAAACACCCGTCTCAATGTCAACAGTGAAGAGGCGACTCCGGGATGCTGGCCTTATAGGCAGAGTTCCTCTATCCAGTGTCTGTTTATTTTTATTTTTTATTGTCCAGTCTGAGGTATGGCTTTTTCTTTGCAACTCTGGCTAGAAGGCCAGCATCCTTTCCTTCATCCTCCCCCTCTCTTTCTCTTCTCTCCTCTATCCTCTCCCCTCACTCTTTCCCCCACTCCTCCACCCCCTCCCTCCCTCCTCTCCCCTCCTTGTGGATTTAGAGGCTGCCACCACCGTGCTTCACGGTTGGGATGGTGTTCTTCGGCTTGCAAGCATCCGCCCTTTTTCCTCCAAACATAATGATGGTCATTATGGCAAAACAGTTCTATTTTGTTTCATCAGACCAGAGGACATTTCTCCAATAAGTACCATCTTTGTTTCCATGTGCAGTTGCAAACCATGGTCTGCCTGTTTATAGCGGTTTTGGAGCAGTGGCTTCTTCATTGCTGAGCAGCCTTTTAGGTTATGTCGATAAAGGACACATTTTTACTGTGGATATAGATACTTTTGTATCTGTTTCCTCCAGCATCTTCACAAGGCCCTTTGCTGTTTTTCTGGGATTGATTTGCACTTTTCGCACCAAAGCACGTTCATCTCTAGGAGACAGAACACGTCTCCTTCCTGAAAAGTATGATGGTTGCGTGGTCCCATGGTGTTTATACTTGCGTACTATTGTTTGTACAGATGAACGTGGTACCTTCAGGCGTTTGGAAATTGCTCTCAAGGATGTCTTGGCTGATTTCATTTGATTTTCCCATGATGTCAAGCAAAGAGGCACTGAGTTTGAAAGTAGGCCTTGAAATACATCCACAGGTACACCTCCAATTGACTGAAATAATGTAAATTAGCTAATCAGAAGCTTCTAAAGCCATGACATAATTTTCTGGAATTTTCCAAGCTGTTTAAAGGCACAGTCAACTTAGTGCATGTAAACTTTTGACCCACTGGAATTGTGATACAGTGAATTATAAGTGAAATAATCTGTCTGTAAACAATTGTTGGAAAAATTACTTGTGTCATGCACARAGTAGGTGTCCTAACCGACTTCACAAAACTATAGTTTGCTAACAAGAAATTTGTGGAGTGGTTGAAAAACAAGTTTTAATGACTCCAACCTAAGTGTATGTAAACTTCCGACTTCAACTGTATAAAGTACAGTCGTGGCCAAAAGTTTTGAGAATATAATAACAAATATTAATTTTCACAAAGTCTGCTGCCTCAGTTTGTATGATGKCAATTTGCATATACTCCAGAATGTTATGAAGAGTGATCAGATGAATTGCAATTAATTGCAAAGTTCCCTATTTGCCATGCAAATGAACTGAACCCCCAAAAAACATTCCACTGCATTTCAGCCCTGCCACAAAAGGACCAGCTGACATCATGCCAGTGATTCTCTCGTTAACACAGGTGTGGGTGTTGACGAGGACAAGGCTGGAGATGACTCTGTCATGCTGATTCAGTTCGAATAACAGACTGGAAGCTTCAAAAGGAGGGTGGTGCTTGGAATCATTGTTCTTCCTCTGTCAACCATGGTTACCTGCAAGGAAACACGTGATGTCATCATTGCTTTGCACAAAAAGGGCTTCACAGGCAAGGATATTGCTGCCAGTATGATTGCACCTAAATCAACCATTTATCGGATCATCAAGAACTTCAAGGAGAGCGGTTCAATTGTTGTGAAGAAGGCTTCAGGGCGCCCAAGAAAGTCCAGCAAGCGCCAGGACCGTCTCCTAAAATTGATTCAGCTGTGGGATCGGGGCACCACCAGTACAGAGCTTGCTCAGGAATGGCAGCAGGCAGGTGTGAGTGCATCTGCACGCACCGTAAGGCAAAGACTTTTGGAGGATTGCCTGGTGTCTTAATGCGGCATTGGCTTTTTGGGTTCCAATAATCGTGGTGTCGGCGTTGAAAAATCATAAATCGGTCGGACCTCTAGTAATAGATAGCTGGCCGCTAAACTAACTTAGCAATATAAAAAACAATTATCTAACGGGCTAATTGACTGTCAGTGACTGACATAACGAGAAAAACTGCTGATGCAAAACCAAATTTCGAAATTGGCACCTTTTGTATTCTACTATTCTGTCACGAACCGCGCTCAAAGCCCCGTAACAAAAGGGAGCAACGTGGAGATAAGGAATAACAAAATTATTTATTTAACTAAGGTAACCTAAATGCAATTACCAATGGTGTGTGTAATCAGTAATGTAAGTGGGTGTTTTTTGCTTGCATAAATGTGATATGCGGTGTGTTGAAAGGTGCTAAGCAAACAACCAAAAAAGTCAACACAAAATCTATGACGGTGTCTGCATGGAGAGAGTCTCCTCCATGAATGGGGAAGTGGTGCATTTATCCTGGAGAACACCGGGCCCAGGTGTGTCTGCATGGAGAGAGTCTCCTCCATGAATGGGGAAGTGGTGTATTTATCCTGGCAGACACCGGGCCCAGGTGTTTCCCATGTAGCTGACGACCCTCCCAACTCCGCCCACCCGACATCCTAATAAGGAAACAAGAACAAAGAGAGAATACGGCAGACAGAGTGGGAGGGTCGTCACAATTCTAACTCAAAACAGTATGTTGAGACCCCGACTGAGTTTAAAAAAAATATATATATATTTATTTTATTGATCTGAGGCCTTCAAAAGGGGCCAGTTGCCCATCCTGGCCTACACAAGTATGTTCTTCTATATGCTCACCATCACCACGTATTGGCAAAGTAGACCAGGCTAGCTAAATGCTAACTTGTGACCAGCCAGCTTGGCCTGAGAGTTTCCATGGACCAACATGTGTGTCTGGCCCTACAACTTCAAATGTGCTAGTCACAGTGTGAGTGACTAATGTGAAAGCATATACATTGAGGCGCGAAGTAGCTAAAGTGGTTAGCCACTAGCTTATGGTTAACTTGTCACAATATGCTCAATCTGTTATTAGGCTAGGAACTGAAGTTCTCTTGTTATGGTCGAGCCAAATCCTGTCATCATTTGGCTCTTAGTGAGACCACAAAACATTTGTGCCGTCCGTCTTTGTGTCTGTCTCGTCTGTGTCCGTTCTTCCTCTTGTCAATTGGAAATATCTCCAAAGATAACCTCTCAATCTCTCTCTAATCGTTCCAATAGTAGACATAAAAATAGAGCAGAGGGATTTCAATGTTTTTTTATGTTCTCCTCTCTTGTAGGGTGCTGTAAAAATAGCACTTGGTTTGGTTAGGAGCCAGGGGCCCTCTCCGTCTTTCTCTCCCTCATCTCCTCTCTCCCATCTCTCTCCATGTTCCCTCCCCTCCTCTCTCCCCATCTCTCTCCGTCTTCTCTCCCTCATCTCCTCTCTCCCCATCTCTCTCCATTTCCCTCCCTCCTCTCTCCCCTATCTCTCTCCATGTTCTCTCCCTCCTCTCTCCCTCTCTCTCCGTCTTCTCTCCCTCATCTCTTCTCTCCCATCTCTCTCCATGTTCTCTCCCTCCTCTCTCCCATCTCTCTCCATGTGTTCCCGGGTTCCATGTCTCCCGGGTTGCGCAGTGGTCTAGGGCACTGCATCGCAGTGCTAGCTGCGCCACCAGAGTCTCTGGTTCGCGCCCAGGCTGGGCTGGGTTGCGCCCAGGCTCTGTCGCAGCCGGCCGCAACCGGGAGATCCGTGGGGCGACGCAAACAAAACAAATAAATAAATGTAATAAAATGTATGCACTCTACTGTAAGTCGCTCTGGATAAGAGCGTCTGCTAAATGACTAAATGTAAATGTAATGTTCCCCTCCCCCTCTTCCCCATCTCTCTCCATGTTCTCTCCCCCCTCTCTCCATCTCTCCCATGTTCCCTCCCTCTCTCTCATTTCTCTCCCCATCTCTCTCCATGTTCCTCCCTCCTCTCTCCCTTTCTTTTTATCTGCGCTTCACTCTTCCCCCCTCCCCTGTCTGTCTGTCTGTCTGTCTGTGCCTTCCACTTTTTTTCTCCACCCCTCCCTGCTTTCCCTTCCTTTCCTCCCTCCCCTCCTCCCCTCTCTTTCCCTTCTCTCCTCTATCCTCTCCCCTCACTCCTTCCCCACGCCTCCTCCCCCTCCCTCCTCTCCTCTCCATGTGGGATTTAGCAGGGCCACATGTTGCTGCGCCCTCTCTTGGCGGTGTGAACCCCATGGCGGGCCCTGGCTCCAGCCTGACGCACGGCCTGGGCAAGTGTGTGCTTGTGTGTGGTGTGTGTGCCTGCGTTCCTGTGTGTACGACTGAGAGAGAGGATGTGTGGTGTGTGTGTGTGTGTGTGTGTGTGTGTGTGTGTGTGTGTGTGTGGTTGGCTTGTGTGTGCCTGTTGTATGTGCGTGAGAGATGCGCGGGCCTGGCTGCGCTCACACGGTACTGAATAGTGGTGCTGGGAGCTGCAGAGAGAGTGGCTCTGAGCGGAGGCAGTGCTGTAATTTATAACAAGAGCCTAGCAGATGGCCTGCAACAGGAGTTTTGTTTAAGTTTGCTTCAGAGCCGGGCACACTGCCAGCAACACAGAGAGGGCCTGCCAGAAGAATGTTCACTGACTCTGGACGCCTACCTAACCCCCCCTCCTCTCCTCCCCTATCCCCTTGGTGTCCCCTGCCTAACCCTACACAGCCCCCTCTCTCAGTCCAGCACCACACACAGATGCACACTGATACACACAAACTCCCAGTCTCCCAGACTTCTCTGGCCTGAATCTCAGCTTACTGTTCTCTCTCTTTCCTCCATCTGCTTGGCACACAAACACACACACACACACATAACACCCACACACACACAGACACACACACACACATACACACACACATAAACACACAAACACAGATACACACAGACACACACACAAACACACACAAACTCTAGCTGGTTTAATGCGTGTGTGTTTAGTCCCCGGTGCAGACACGGGGGGGAACCTCTGTGGGATCATTGCGGAGCGTTGCGGAGTGGTTGTCTGAACATTGTTTGAAAGATTGGGGAGGTGCTGCTCTAATCCGGGCATGCTGAACACAGCCATATGGCCACTTCCCTTTTCTCACCTACACACACAGGCAACACACACAACGCACCACAACGACACACACAAACAAACACACCGTTATGAGGGAAAGGAATAAAATAACGACATGTTCCACTGTTAGGGGAGAATAAAAGTTGTCATATCGCTCGGAGTGGTAGAAAATGCATTACATAACAGTGCGACACACACCATCCATCACCACACACATCCATCCATCACAACACATCATAATCACAATACAACCATCCAGCACACACACACACACCATCCCACACACTACACACACACACCCAACCATCCCACACATCACAGCACACAATGACCATCCAGCACACACACACACCATCCCAACACACACACCATCCAACACACACACCATCCAGCACACACACACACCATCGCCACCAGCAACACACACATCCCACACACACACACACCATCCGCACAGCACAACCCCATCCAACACCATGCCACACACACACGACACCATCCACACACACACCCAGCAACACACACACCATCCCACACACACACCATCCACAACACACACACACCATCCGCACAACCCCACCATCCACACACACACCATCCCACACCACACAACCTCACGCACACAGCTCACGATCAGACACCCATAGAGTAGCTCCCTGTGAATCGTGATCAGGATGTCCAGCCTATTTTCATGTCTATACACGGTCAAGGAAGGCCTCTTATCGTCATCGTCCTCACAGTCTCTTCCTCTCCTCCTGTCTCTTGGTCTGGACTATCACTAAATGACTCAATCTCCTCCATACTCCTCTTTCTCCCCTCTTATCCTCTTCCTGCTCCCTCTTTCTACAATGTAAAGTTCAGCATGATAGGGAGTGATGATAGCAGACAGACTGACAGACATGCAGACAAGGTATAGAGCAGGCCAGGGCCAGACACAGCTAGGAGAGCAGGCAGAGCCAGACAAGGTAGAGAGCAAGCCAGGGCCAGACAAGGTAGAGAGCAGGCAGGGCAGACAAGGTAGAGAGCAGGCCAGGCCAGACAAGGTAGAGAGCAGGCACAGGGCCAAGACAAGGTAGAGAGCAGGCCAGGGCAGACAAAGTTAGAGAGCAGCCAGAGGCAGACAAGGTAGAGAGGGCATGGCCAGAGACAAGACAAGGTAGAGAAAGCAGGGCAAGAGCCAGACAAGGTAGAGAGAGCAGGCCGAGGCAGACAAGGTAAGAGAGAGCGGGCCCAGAGGGCAGACAGGTAGAGAGAGCGGGCCACGAGGCAGACAAGCTAGAAGAGGCAGGCCAGAGGCAGAAAGGTAAGAGAGAGCAGGCCAGAGGCAGACAAGGGTAGAGAGAGCGGGCCAGAGGCAGAAAGCTAGAGAGCAGGCCAGAGCAGACAAGGTGAGACGGCCAAGAGGCAGACAAGGTAGAGAGCGCAGACAGCCAGGTAGGAACAGCAAGGCAGACAAGGTAGAGAGACGGGCCAGAGGCAGACAAGGTAGAAGAGCAGGCCCAGGGCCAAGAATGGTGCTGTGTGTTACACGTATAATGTGTTGAATCAGGAACCAGATAGAAGCAGGCTCAGACTGCTGTACTGTACTCCTCGCTAGGCTCTGACATATAGCCCAAGACTACCTCAACCGAGGACACACTATCTGTACGTGTAGAGTGCATAATGGCTTGTGAAGTGAGTGAGCGGTGTGTGTGTGTGTCGTGTTTGTGTGAAGATGTACAGTTAAAGATTACAGCGTGACCATCCATAATCATTCTCCTGCCAGTGGAAGAGGTGTTCACAAGCCTGCACTCATGTGAGGAGAGCATTGAGACCAGCTGGCATTGATTTAATCAACATCCCTCTCTTCCCTCTATACCTTTTACTCTTTATTCTTATTTTCTGCTTCCGTCCTTTTCTCTCCCTCTTCCTCTTTTGACCCTGTGTGATCTAGTTGTTCTCTTTCCTCTTCCTCTTGACCTGTGTGATCTAGTTGATTCTCTCCCTCTTCCTGTTTGACCTGTGTGATCTAGTTGATTCCTCTCCCTCTTCCTCTTTGACCTGTGTGATCTAGTTGATTCTCTCTCTCTCCTCTTTGACCTGTTGTGAATGCTAGTTGATTCTGCTCCCTCTTCCTCTTTTTGGACCTGTGTGATCTAGTTGATTCTCTCCCTCTTCCTCTTTGACTGTGTGGATCTAGTTGATTCTCTCCTCTTCCTCTTGAACCTGTGTGGATCTCTAGTTTGATTCTCTCCCTCTTCTCTTTGACGCTGTGTGATCTAGTTGATTCTCTATCTCTTCAGATTCCCTCCATTTTCCTCCATCACTCCCCTCTCCCTCCTCCCCATTTCCCCAAAATATTTTAGAGGATCAGCAACTAGCTCTCACAGTCTCAACGTCAGAGATTAGACATTCATTCCATGTCATCAAATTTTGAAGTTGTTCCACCCAAGTCAATTTCAACGTGTTTTTAAGGTTAAGTTTTAAGCATTAACTCTGAATGGTTAAGGTAGGGTTAAGGGTTGGGATAGGATGGATTTAACAAAAATCTCAAAAACAACTTTATAGCGCTGGATTCATACATGCAACCTTTAGCTCCAGAGACAGATGTTTCCGCCACTCCCCCGTCCACAAACGCCTAGCAGAACTGAAAACGCGACTGAAGGTAACAGGCTCACTGTTGCCACTAGTGACCGGTTTCAACATCTCCCGACATCCTCAGAATTGGATGGTGAATACTGACTTGTATCACGGGTGACCCTGGGGCTGGATGACAGAGGCTGAAGATGAGGACAGGGGCAGGGCGCAGGGGCAGAGGCAGAGGCACTTGGTCACAGTTTGAGTAGAATGAGAAAGGGTGGAGTAGAGTCAGGTTTAGTTAAGGGTTACAGGGTGTGTGTTCATGTGTGTTTGTGCATGTGTGTTTGTGCGTGGCAAACGCAACCTGCTGTTTGGCTAATTGTCAGAGACTGTGTAGAAGGCTTAGGAGACAGCCTAGGCTGAATAAGCATACCAACTGTACACACCCACACACAAACACGTACGCACACACCGCAGCAGGGTTCTGCAATTTCCATGAAACGTGTCAGAAGATGGGGGGATTATGCCTAATTGATTGAATGAAGGATGACACTACAACAAATAGATTGAAAAGGGAGAAAGAGAAGGATAGAAGAAAGAGATATACATGAGTGTGCAAAACATTAGGACACCTGCTTCATTTCCATGACAGCTGAATCCAGGTGAAAGCTATGATCCCCCTTATTGATGTCACCTGTTAATCCACTTCACATATTGAAGGGGAGGAGACAGGTTCGAAGGATTTTCAAGCCTTGCGACAATTGAGACATGGATTGTGTATGTTGGCTGGCCATTCCAGAGGGTGGAATGGGCAAAGAGCAAAATATTTAAGTGCTTTGAAACGGAGTAGTTTAAGTAGGTTGTAGCACCACCGGTTTGTGGTCAATCTGGAATGTTGATGGGTTTTTTTCACACTCAACAGTTTCCTGTGTGAATCAAGAATGGTTCACGCACCCAAAGGACATTTCAGGCAACTTGACACAGATGGGGCAGCATTGGTGTCCCATGGGCCAGCATCCCCGTGGAAAACTTTCAACGCCTTGTAGAGTCCATGCCTCAACGAAATTGAGGCTGTTCTGAGGGCAAAGGGGTTTGCCAGACTCAATTTAGGAAGTGTTCCACTGTTTTTGTACACTCAGTGTACAGGAGTCCATTTATTAGGCTGTGTGTCCTTTCTGAGATGGTGGTCATTGACGTCATCTGAAGATACAGGAAGTGGACAGGTCCAGGGTCAGGTAGTTAGCAACCTCCTACTGAAATATTTATCTCTGAAAGTTAGACTCATGCATGTGTCTGCCAGAGACATCAGGATACCAGATGGACACAGATGGATAGTTCAGTCTGTCCAATGCAGATAATAATGTATCCATCTTCTATAATAGCCGTATTAATTACGTTTTTTTCAAATCTGATCTGGGTTGGTACCAAAACAGCCTTAAACTTTAATATGTACTGATGGTAAAGTATTCATAGCCCCTGAATAGCCTTGGCCTCAGCCTATTGAAGACAACGAGAAAAGCACCGAGTGGATGGAGAAAAGAGAAATGGATGAATGAGTTCTTTTTCATGATCAGCTGAAGAGGTTTTCTCAATTTTCAGTAATTAACCTTGAAGAGCAGAGCCATTAGCATTGCTCTAAATTTTACCCATGACCTCACGACCCTTCAACGTTTGGAGACCTGATTGAGGAGAGAGATGGAGATGGGGCAAAATATGTGTAGACTGTCCCAGATACAGTTTATGTCGTCAGATGACAACCGAACTGACATCATATTCATTAAGTACCAACGCATATTTTCAACTGGTTCTATTACCGAAATATGGTTCCTTTCCCAGACTCTCTATGTTTAACAAAGGCTATTCAAAAGTCCTTCAGTAGAGTCCGAGAGAGAGGGAAGGGAGAAAGGTATTTATGGGGGGGGGTCATAAACCTTAACCACAGGCCAACGTCATGACAAGAGTCAGGGTATATGCAGCAGTTTGGGCCGCCTSGCTCGTTGTGAACTGTGTGAAGACTATTTCTTCCTAACAAAGACAGCCAACTTCGCCAAACAGGGGATGATTTAACAAAAGCGCATTTGCGAAAAAAGCACAATCGTTGCACGACTGTACCTAACCATAAACATCAATGCTTAACATCAATGCTCAATACACAGAAGTATATATTTTTAAACCTGCATATTTAGCTAAAATAAATCCAGGTTAGCAGGCAATATTAACCAGGTGAAATTGTGTCACTTCTCTTGCGTTCATTGCACGCAGAGTCAGGGTATATGCAACAGTTTGGGCCGCCTTGCTCGTTGCAAACTAATTTGCCAGAATTTTACTTAATTATGACATAACATTGAAAGTTGAYCTGTTGTATTCGGCGCATGTGACTAATAACATTTGATTTGATCTATMGACCAGCTGGTGTAAGCCAGTGGAGCAGTCAGAACAAAGACAGGCAGTAAACAGCTAAGCCTTCACCAGGTGGGCTCTAGCCCCACACTAACCTACTGTGTATGAAGACCACTGGCTGAGGGACATCACATTAGTGGCATGGGCATGGTTGGGTACACACACACACACACACACACACACACACACACACACACACACAGTTCCCCAGTGCCAGGGCTGCCACAGTGTCCAGGAACCTCCTGTTTAGTTTCCTAGGGAAAGAGTTTGGCACGCTGACACGGCTGTGTTACTCTGAGAGAGACACACATACCAGACAGACAGAGATGGAGAGATAGAGATGGCATGAACATGGCACAGAGCTTAGCTCAAGGGTAGCTCAACAAGCACCAAGGGTAATTTGTGTCAGCATGTCTATTCTCGCTCACTCTGTTTCGCTCTCTTTCACACACCTAAACAAATACACACATTACACACACACATTTTGACAACTGACAACTGTTGTGGTTCTGCTGTTGTTATTAGTGAAGGGGGGAAATCCATACAGTTACATA
The DNA here is from genome assembly GCF_002910315.2 of Salvelinus sp. IW2-2015. NCBI lineage: Eukaryota > Metazoa > Chordata > Actinopteri > Salmoniformes > Salmonidae > Salvelinus > Salvelinus sp. IW2-2015. The sequence goes on along the minus strand of NW_019942754.1, from coordinate 28,963 downwards.
CTGGGATATTGTTTCTGACGGTATATTGTATCGTTTTGAAAATATCGCAATATTATTTTTGTTCTAGTTGGCTGTACCTGCACCAAACACGTGAGCCAATTTGTTTTCAGCGCTTTTATTTCCATGACTGATCAAAACTCATTTTATCTGGCTCTCTCTTGTCCCTCTGCAGCAGACAAATGGTGAGCAATATGTTTGGAACATCGAATCGCAAAAACATCACAGTATYGGCAGTTAAGTATGGTGATAATATCGTATTGTGAGGTCCCTGGCAATTCCCAGCCCTAGTGGTCATAGCCAGAAATGTAGTGCTTATTTGTGTCCAGTAGAACATAAGCCTACACCACAGATGGGCAACTTTGATGGGGGTGGGGGCCACCATGTTTTTTAAATAACTAATTTCTTGCAATTCTACTCATTTTGCAATGGGGAGGAGAGGAAAATTAGTTGTTTTACAGCAAATTTTCTGCAATTCTACACATTTTGCAATAGGGGGGAGAGAAATATTTGCAGTTAATATGATATCTGAGTGAAACTGACTAACAAAATCAATGGGGGCCCCCCGGACAGTACAAATGGTATAGAGCGAAATAGTTCCTATAATAACTGCAACCTAATATTTCTTTACTGGGAATATTGAAGAACTGGTAATATTGAACCACCAGCTTTCATTTTACGTTCTGAGCAAGGAACTTAAACGTTAGCTTTTTTACATGTCACATATTGCACTTTTACTTCTCCAACACTGTTTTTGCATTATTTCAACCAAATTGAGCATGTTTCATTATTTATTTGAGACTAAATAGATTTTATTTCTGTATTATATTAAGTTAAAAGTAGTGTTCATTGTTCATTCAGTATTGTTGTAATTGTCATTATTATTTTTTATATTTATGTCACGGCCGTCAAAGGAAGTAGACCAAAGCGCAGCCGCCGACAAAAACAAATAAACAATACAAAAACAACCGTGAAGCTTAAGGCTATGTGCCACAAACAAAGTTAACTTCCCACACTGAAAGTAGGGAAAAGGGCTACCTAAGTATGGTTCCCAATCAGAGACAACGATAGACAGCTGTCCCTGATTGAGAACCATACCTGGCCAAAACATAGAAATACAAAATCATAGAAAACAAAAACATAGAATGCCCACCCCAAATCACACCCTGACCAAACCAAATAGAGACATAAAAAGGCTCTCTAAGGTCAGGGCTTGACAATATATATACAAATAAAAATCGGCCGATTAATCGGCATTGGCTTTTTGGGTCCTCCAATAATCGGTGGTGTCGGCGTTGAAAAATCATAATCGGTCGACCTCTAGTATAGATAGCTGGCCGCTAAACTAACTTAGCAATATAAAAACAAATATCTAACGGGCTAATTGACTGTCAGTGACTGACATAACGAGAAAAACTGCTGATGCAAAACCAAATTTCGAAATTGCACCTTTTGTATTCTACTATTCTGTCACGAACCGGCTCAAAGCCCGTAACAAAAGGGAGACAACGTGGAGATAAGGAATAACAAAATATATTTATTTAACTAAGGTAACCTAAATGCAATTAACAATGGTGTGTGTAATCAGTAATCAGTAATGTAAGTGGGTGTTTTGCTTGCATAAATGTGATAATGCGGTGTGTTGAAAGGTGCTAAAGCAAACAACCAAAAAGTCACAACAAAATCTATGACGGTGTCTGCATGGAGAGAGTCTCCTCCATGAATGGGGAAGTGGTGCATTTATCCTGGGAGACACCGGGCCCAGGTGTGTCTGCATGGAGAGAGTCTCCTCCATGAATGGGGAAGTGGTGTATTTATCCTGGCAGACACCGGGCCCAGGTGTTTCCCATGTAGCTGACGACCCTCCCAACTCCGCCCACCGACATCCTAATAAGGAAACAAGAACAAAGAGAGAATACGGCAGACAGAGTGGGAGGGTCGTCACAATTCTAACTCAAAACAGTATGTTGAGACCCCGACTGAGTTWAAAAAAWATATATATATATTTATTTTATTGATCTGAGGGCCTTCAAAAGGGGCCAGTTGCCCATCCCTGGCCTACACAGTATGTTCTTCTATATGCTCACCATCACCACGTATTGGCAAGTAGACCAGGCTAGCTAAATGCTAACTTGTGACCAGCCAGCTTGGCCTGAGAGGTTTCCCATGGACCAACAATGTGTCTGGACCTACAACTTGCAAATGTGCTAGTCACAGTAGTGAGTGACTAATGTGCAAAGCATATAGCATTGAGGTCGCAGGAAAGTAGCCAAAGTGGTTAGCCACTAGCTTATGGTTAACTTGTCACAAATATGCTCAAGTCTGGTTATTAGGCTAGGAACTACAGTTCTCTTGTTATGGTCAGAGCCAAATCCTGTCATCATTTTGTGCTGCTCAGTGAGACCACAAAACATTTGTGTCCGTCCATCTTTGTGTCTGTCTGTCCGTCTGTGTCCGTTCATTTTGTCAATTGGAAATATGCCTCCAAAGATAACCTCTCAATCTCTCTTCCTAATCGTTCCAATAGTAGACATAAAAAATAGAGCAGAGGGGATTTCAATGTTTTTATGTTCTCCTCTCTTGTAGGGTGCTGTAAAAATAGCACTTGGTTTGAGTTAGGAGCCAGGGGCCCTCTCCGTCTTCTCTCCCTCATCTCCTCTCTCCCCATCTCTCTCCATGTTCCCTCCCCTCCTCTCTCCCCATCTCTCTCCGTCTTCTCTCCCTCACTCTCTCTCCGTCCCATCTCTCTCCATCTCCCTCCCCTCCTCCTCCCATCTCTCTCCATGTTCTCCCCCTCCTCTCTCCCCATCTCTCTCCGTCTTCTCTCCCTCATCTCTCTCTCTCCCCATCTCTCTCCATGTTCTCTCCCCTCCTCTCTCCCCATCCTCTCTCACTGTTCCCGGGTTCACATGTCTCCCGGTGGCGCAGTGGTCTAGGGCACTGCATCGCAGTGCTAGCTGCGCCACCAGAGTCTCTGGTTCGCGCCACAGGCTGGGCTGGGTTCGCGCCCAGGCTCTGTCGCAGCCGGCCGCAACCGGAGATCCGTGCGGCGACGCACAAAAACAAATAAAAAATAAAAATGTAATAAAATGTAGCACTACTGTAAGTCGCTCTGATAAGAGCGTCTGCTAAATGACTAAAATGTAAATGTAAGTTCCTCCCCTCCTCTCTCCCCCTCTCTCCCATCTCTCTCCATGTTCCCTCCCCATCTCTCTCCATGTTCCTCTCCCCTCCTCTCTCCTTCTCTTTTTATCTGCCGCTTACCTCTTCCCCTCCCCTGTCTGTCTGTCTGTCTTGCTGTGCCTTCCATCTTTTTCTCCACCTCCTGCTTTCCCTTCTTTCCTCCCTCCCCCTCCTCCCCTCTCTTTCCCTTCTCTCCTCTATCCTCTCCTCACTCCCCCCTCACTCCTCCCATCCCTTCCCTCCTCTCCTCTCCATGTGGGATTTACAGGGCCACAGTTGCTGGCCTCTCTTGGCGGTGGAACCCCATGGCGGGCCCTGGCTCCAGCCTGACGCACGGCCTGGCAGTGTGTGCTTGTGTGTGTGGTGTGGCCTGCGTTCCTTGTGTGACGACTGAGAGAGAGGATGTGTGTGGTGTGTGTGTGTGTGTGTGTGTGTGTGTGTGTGTGTGTGTGTGGTTGACTGCCTGTGTTGTGCGTTGGAGAGGATGCGCGGCCTGGCTGCGCTCACACGGTAACTGATAGTGGGCTGGGAGCTGCAGGAGAGTGGCTCTGAGCGAGGCAGTGCTGTAATTTATAACAAGAGCCTAGCAGATGGCTGCAACAGAGTTTGTTTAAGTTTGCTTCAGAGCCGGGCACACTGCCAGCAACACAGAGAGGGCCTGCCAGAGAATGTTCACTGACCTCTGGACGCCTAACCACTACCCCCCTCCTCTCCTCCCCTATCCCTTGGTGTCCCCCTGCCTAACCCTACACAGCCCCTCTCTCAGTCCAGCACCACACACAGATGCACACTGATACAACACAACCCCAGTCTCCCAGACTTTCTGGCCTGATCTCAGCTTACTGTTCTCTCTCTTCCTCCCATCTGCTTGGCACACAAACACAACAACACACACATAACACACACACACACACCAGACACACACACACACATACACACACACATAAAACACACAAACACCATACACACAGACACACACACAAACACACACAAACTCTAGCTGGTTAAATGCTGTTGTGTTTAGTCCCCGGTGCAGCCCACGGGGGGAACCTCTGTGGGATCATGCGGAGCGTTGCGGAGTGGTTGTCTGAACATTGTTTGAAGATTGGGGAGGTGTCTGCTCTAATCCGGGCATGCTGAACACAGCCATATGGCCACTTCCCTTTTCTCACCTACAACACACAGGCACAACACACAAGACACCCAACACAACACACAAACAAACACACCGTATAGAGGGAAAGGAATAAAATAAACGACATGTTCCACTGTTAGGGGAAATAAAAGTTGTCATATCGCTCGGGAAGTGGTGAGAAATGCATTACATAACAGTGCACACACACACCATCACACACACCATCCATCCATACCAACACCATAATCACATACACACCCATCGCACAACACACACACCATCACCACACCACAACCCACACACACACCACATCCCACACACACACACACCACAATCCAGCAACACACACACACCATCCCACACACACCACCACACACAACACCATCCCACACACACACACCATCCAGCAACACACACACCATCCCACACCACACACACCATCCACACACACACAATCCACCGCACACACACACACCATCCCACACACACACATCCCACACACACACCACCACACACACACACCACCAGCACAACCACACACCCACACCACACACCATCCACACACACACACATCGCACACACACACCCATCCACACAACACACATCCAACACACCACACCCACCCACACACACACACCACCACACACACACACACACACACCACCAGCACACACCACAGCAAATAGAGTAGCTCCGCTGAATGTGATCAGGATGTCCCCAGCCTATTTCATGTCTATACAGGTAAGGGAGGTCCTCTTATCGTCATCTCCTTCACAGTCTCTCTCCTCCCTGTCTCTTGTCTGGACTAATCACTAAATGACTCAATCTCCTCATACTCCTCTTTCTCCCTCTTATCCTCTTTCCCTGCTCCTCTTTCTACAATGTAAGTTCAGCATGATAGGGAGTGATGATAGCAGACAGAATGACAGACATGCAGACAAGGTAGAGAGCAGGCCAGGGCCAGACAAGCTAGAGAGGGCAGAGCCAGCAAGGTAGACGAGCAAGCCAGGGCCAGCACAGGGTAGAGAGCAGGCCAGGGCCAGACAAGGTAGAGAGCAGGCAGGGCCAGACAAGGTAGAGAGCAGGCCAGGGCAAACAAGTAGAGAGCAGGCCAGAGGCAGACAAGGTAGAGAGCAGGCCAGAGGACAGACAAGGTAGAAAGCAGGCAGAGCCAGACAAGGTAGAGAGAGCAGGCCAGAGGCAGACAAGGTAGAGAGAGCAGGCCAGAGGCAGACAAGGTAGAGAGAGCGGGCCAGAGCAGACAAGCTAGAGAGCAAGGCCAGAAGCACACAAGGTAGAGAGAGCAGGCCAGAGGCAGACAAGGTAGAGAGAGCGGGCCAGAGGCAGACAAGCTAGAGAGCAGCCAGAGGCAGACAAGGTAGAGAGAGCGGCCAGAGGCAGGACAAGGTAGAGAGAGCGGGCCAAGGGCAGACAAGGTAGAGAGAGAGAGCAGGCCAGAGGCAGACAAGGTAGAGAGAGCGGCCAGAGGCAGACAAGGTAGAGAGCAGGCCAGGGCCAGACTGGTGCTGTGTGTTACAGTAAATGTGTTGAATCAGGACCAGATCAGAGGAAGGCTCAGACCTGCTGTACTGTACTCCCTCTAAGGCTCTGACATATAGCCCAAGACTACCTCAACCCAGACACACTATACTGTACCGTGTAGAGTGCATAATGGCTGTGAGTGAGTGAGCGTGTGTGGTGTGTGTGTTTTGTGTGAAGATTACAGTTAAGATTACAGCGTGACCATCCTAAATCATTCTCCTGCCAGTGGAAGAGGTGTTCAAAGCCTTGCACTCATGTTGAGGAGAGCATTGAGACAGCTGCATTGATTTATCACATCCATCTCTTCCCTCTATACCTTTTCTCTTATTTATTCTTTCTGCTTCCTCCTTTTCTCTCCTCTTCCTCTTTGACCTGTGTGATCTAGTTGATTCTCTCCCTCTTCCTCTTTGACCTGTGTGATCTAGTTGATTCTCTCCCTCTTCCTCTTTGACCTGTGTGATCTAGTTGATTCTCTCCCTCTTCCTCTTTGACCTGTGTGATCTAGTTGATTCTCTCCCTCTTCCTCTTTGACCTGTGTGATCTAGTTGATTCTCTATCTCTTCAGATTCCCCCATTTTCCCTTCCATCACTCCCCTCTCCCTCCTCCCCCATTTCCCCCCAAAATATTTTAGAGATCAGCAACTAGCTCTCACAGTCTCACGTCAGAATTAGACATTCATCCATGTTCATCAAATTTTGAAGTTGTTCCAAACGTCAAATTTCAAAGTGTTTTTAAGGTTAAGTTTAAGCATTAACTCTGAATGGTTAAGGTAAGGGTTAAGGGTTGGGATAGGATAGGATTAAAACAAAAATCTCAAAAACAACTTTATAGCGCTGGATTCATACATGCAACCTTTAGCTCCAGAGACAGATGCTTTCCCCCATCCCCGTCCACAACGCCCTAGCAAAWCTGAAACCTACTGGAAGGTAACAGTGCTCACTGTTGCCCCTAGTGACCGGTTTCAACATCTCCCGACATCCTCAGACATGGATGGTGAATACTGACTTGTATCACGGGTGACCTGGCTGGAGACAGAGGCTGAAGATGAGACAGGGGCAGGGGCAGGGGCAGAGGCAGAGGCAACTTGTCACAGTTTGAGTAAGAATGAGAAAGGGTGGAGTAGAGTCAGGTTTAGTTAAGGGTTAAGGGTGTGTGTATGTGTGTTTGTGCATGTGTGTTTGTGCGTGCACCAACCTGCTGTGGCTAATTGTCAGAGACTGTGTAGAGGTAGGAGACAGCTAGCTGAATAGCATACCCAAACATGTACACACACACACACAAACACGTACGCACACACGCACAGGGTTATCAATTTCCTATAAACTGTGTCAGAGATGGGGGGATTATGCCTAATTGATTGAAATGAAGGATGACACTACAAACAAATAGATTGAAAGGGAGAAAGAGAGGATAGAGAAAGAGATATACACTGAGTGTGCAAAACATTAGGAACACCTGCTCTTTCCATGACAGCTGAATCCAGGTGAAAGCTATGATCCCTTATTGATGTCACCTGTTAAATCCACTTCAATATGAAGGGGAGGAGACAGGTTAAAGAAGGATTTTCAAGCCTTGAGACAATTGAGACATGGATTGTGTATGTGTGCCATTCAGAGGGTGAATGGGCAAGACAAAATATTTAAGTGCCTTTGAACGGAGTATGTTAGTAGGTGTCAGGCACACCGGTTTGTGTCAAATCTGCAATGTTGATGGGTTTTTCACGCTCAACAGTTTCCTGTGTGAATCAAGAATGGTTCACCACCCAAAGGACATCCAGGCAACTTGACACAACTGTGGGAAGCATTGGTGTCAACATGGGCCAGCATCCCCGTGGAAAACTTTCAACGCCTTGTAGAGTCCATGCCTCAACGAATTGAGGCTGTTCTGAGGGCAAAAGGGGTTGCAACTCAATATTAGGAAGGTGTTCCACATGTTTTGTACACTCAGTGTACAGGAGTCATTATTAGGCTGTGTGTCTTTCTGAGATGGTGGTCATTGACGTCATCTGAAAGAACAGGAAGTGGACAGGTCAAGGGTCAGGTAGCTTAGCAACCTCCTAATGAATATTTATCTCTGAAAGTTAGACTCATGCATGTGTCTGCCAGACATCAGGATACCAGATGGACACCAGATGGACTAGTTCAGCTGTCCAATGCAGATATATGTATCCATATTTCTATAATAGCCATATTAATTACGCTTTTTTCAAATCTGATACTGGTGTACCAGAGACCAGCCTTAAACATTTAAATATGTACTGATGGTAAAGTATTCATAGCCCCTGAATAGCCGGCCTCAGCCTATTGAAGACAACGAGAAAAGACAGAGTGGATGGAGAAAAGAGAAAATGGATGAATGAGTCTTTTCATGATCAGCTGAAGAGGTTTTCTCATTTTCAGTAATTAACCTTGAAGAGCAGAGCACATTAGCATTGCTCTAATTTTACCCATGACCTCACGACCCTCACTTTGAGACCTGATCTGAGGAGAGAGATGGAGAGGGGCAAAATGTACAGTCGTGGCCAAAAGTTTTGAGAATGACACAAATATAAATTTTCACAAAGTCTGCTGCCTCAGTTTGTATGATGGCAATTTGCATATACTCCAGAATGTTATGAAGAGTGATCAGATGAATTGCAATTAATTGCCAAGTCCCTCTTTGCCATGCAAATTAACTGAATAAAAAAAAATACATTTCCACTGCATTTCAGCCCTGCCACAAAAGGACCAGCTGACATTATGTCAGTGATTCTCTGGTTAACACAGGTGTGAGTGTTGACGAGGACAAGGCTGGAGTCTGTTGGGAGATAACTCTGTCATGCTGATTGAGTTCGAATACAGACTGGAAGCTTCAAAAGGAGGGGTGGTGGTTGGAATCATTGTTCTTCCTCTGTCAATCATGGTGTACTACCTGCAAGGAAACACATGCTGTCATCGTTGCTTTGCACAAAAAGGGCTTCACAGGCAAGGATATTGGCTGCCAGTAAGATTGCGCTAAATCAACCATTTATCGGATCATCAACAACTTCAAGAGAGGGTTCAATTTGTTGTGAAGAGGCTTCAGGGCGCCAAGAAAGTCCAGCAAGCGCCAGGACCGTCTCCTATAGTTGATTCAGCTGCGGGATCGAGGCACCACCAGTACAGAGCTTGCTCAGGAATGGCAGCAGGCAGGTGTGAGTGCATCGCACGCACAGTGAGGCAAAGACTTTTGGAGGATGGCTGGTGTCAAGAAGGGCAGCAAAGAAGCCACTTCTCTCCAGAAAAACATCAGGGACAGACTGATATTCTGCAAAAAGGTACAGGGATTGGACTGCTGAGGACTGGGGTAAAGTCATTTTCCTGATGAATCCCCTTTCCAATTGTTTGGGGCATCCGGAAAGAAGCTTGTCCGGAGAAGATAAGGTGAGCGCTACATCAGTCCTGTGTCATGCCAACAGTAAAGCATCCTGAGACCTATCATGTGTTGAGGTTGCTTCTCAGCAAAGGGAGTGGGCCACTCACAATTTTGCCAAGAACACAGCCATGAATAAAGAATGGTACCAACACATCCTCCGAGAGAAACTTCTCCCAACCATCCAGGACAGTTTGGTGACGAACAATGCCTTTTCCAGCATGATGGAGCACCTTGCCATAAGGCAAAAGTGATAACTAAGTGGCTCGGGGAACAAAACATCGATATTTTGGGTCCATGGCCAGGAAACTCTCCAGACCTTAATCCCATTGAGAACTTGTGGTCAATCCTCAAGAGGCGGGTGGACAAACAAAAACCCACAAATTCTGACAAACTCCAAGCATTGATTATGCAAGAATGGGCTGCCATCAGTCAGGATGTGGCCCAGAAGTTAATTGACAGCATGCCAGGCGGATTGCAGAGGTCTTGAAAAGAAGGGTCAACACTGCAAATATTGACTCTTTGAATCAACTTCATGTAATGTCAATAAAAGCCTTTGACACTTATGAAATGCTTGTAATTATACTTCAGTTTTCCATAGTAACATCTGACAAAAATATCTGAAGACACTGAAGCAGCAAACTTTGTGGAAATTATTATTTGTGTCATTCTCAAAACTTTTTCCACGACTGTACTGTGTTTGTAGATGTCTGTTGACTCTGTGTGTGGTGTGTGTGTGTGTGTGTGTGTGTGTGTGTGTGTGTGTGTGTGTGTGTTGTGTGTGTGTGTGTGTGTGTGTGTGTGTGTGTGTGTTGTGGTTGTGTGTGTGTGTGTTGTGTGTGTGTGGTTGAAGGTGTGTAGTTAATAGTTAAATGGAGATCAGGTTATCCTCTCTTACAGAACAGTCTGGTGGTGAGAACCAGAATGAGCCAGCCAGGCAGGGTATAGAGGATACCATTATATATTGACTGCAAGTCAACCATAGCCAAAATATGAAGACTTTTTAAACTGCTGGAAAAATCAAACAATGACAATTCGGCTGCTCGGTATCACCTCCAATGTCCTCTCCAGTGAGCTAGCATTCATTTGTATGACATGCATCTGGGATGGTTTGTAAAGGCATTTTTATAATTTACTTAACT
>NW_019942754.1:6331-18548 GCF_002910315.2 Salvelinus sp. IW2-2015 | reverse complement strand
CAGTACTGTTGCGTTAGTTTTGTCAGTACTGTTGGTTTGGTTATTGTCATACTGTTGTGGTTGGTTATTGTCAGTACTGTTGGTTGGTTATTGTCAGTAACTGTTGGTTTCAGTTGGTTATTTGTCAGTACTTTGGTTGGTTGGTTGGTTAGTTTATTTGTTCAGTACTGTTGCGTTGGTTGTTATTGTCAGTACTGTTTGGTTGGTTGGTTATTGTCAGTACTGTTGTTGGTTGGTTATTGTCAGTACTGTTGATGTTGGTTGGTTATTTGTCAGTAGCGGGGGTTGGTTAGTTTCCAGTACTGTTGCGTTGGTTATTGTCAGTACTTGTGGTTGGTTATTGTCAGTACTGTTGATTGGTTGGTTGGTTAGTGGCTGGTTATTGTCAGTACTGTGGGTTGGTTATTGCAGTACTGTTGGTTGGTTATGTCAGTACTGTGGGTGGTTATTGTCAGTGATGTGGTTGGTTTATGTCAGTACTGCTGTTTGTATGTTAGTGATGGTTGGTTGTTTATTGTCAGTACTGTGGGTTGGTTATTGTCAGTGATGTGGCGTTGGTTATTGTCAGTACTGTTGGTTGGTTATTGTCAGTGCTGTTGGTTGGTTATTGCCAGTACTGCTGTTTGGTTTATTGTCAGTGATGTTGGTTGTTATTGTCAGTACTGTGGGTTGGTTATTGTCAGTTGATGTGGTGGTTATTGTCAGACTGCTGTTTGGTTATTGTCAGTACTGCGGTTGGTTATTGTTCATACTGTGTTGGTTATTGTCAGTGCTGCTGGTTTTGGGTTATTGTCAGTTGATGTTGGTTGGTTATTGCAGGACTGTTGGTTGGTTATTGTCAGAACTGTAGTTTGGTTATTGTCAGTTACTGTTAAGTTGGTTATTGTCAGTACTGTTGGGTTGGTCATTGTTCAAGTACTGCTTGAGCTCCACATAAAACCCCCAACACACAATAAACCGTCGCAGCAGCAGCGGGAAGCGGCACTATCAACACTTAAAAATAACCATCAAAAATGCTATTTAAACAGACCCAGGTTTACAGCACTAAAAACAAATACACACAGAATAATTGTAATCAACACGCCAACCTGGCTGTAAGAAAAACCTCACCATGTGCAGTGGAGGAAGGGGAGGAGGAGGAGGGGAGGTTAAAAGGAAAGGGGGGGAGGGCAGGTCCCACAGAGCTACCGTGCAGGCGCCAGTGAAGACAGCGATGAGGGAGGGATGTGGAGCGGAGGCCAGAGGAGAAAAATCCTGCCAGAAACTCTCAACAGAATGCGTGGAAGCCCTCAGCATTCGCTAGGTAACGCAAGGGTCAGGAGTGAGCAGGAAGACAATATGAGGACTATTGGGCTCCCTGAGCGCCAGATGTGTTTTAATAAGACGGCTGCCCTCACAGCTAATAAGGTCAGCCTCTGGCTCCAGCCAGACGAGCAAACAAGTAGACTCTTGCAGGATTTCAGCTCCAGCTTGGCACAGCCTCCCTCCCTGCTTCCTGCCTGTCTCGCTCCACTTCACTCACTCGCTGCCTGCCTGCCCACGGAGAGAGAGAAGAGAGGGAAGCCCAGAGAGAAGAGGAAAGGTTTCCTCTCTCTCTCTCTCCCCCCAACACACACACACACATCCTTGTTTCCCCCTCTCTCTCAAAACTCCCCATCTTTCGCCCTATACACCTAACTTTTACTTAGAACACTTCCCTTGTCTGCTAGGAGAGCAAGATAAAATATCTGAACTTTTCAGCACACCCCCCCCCCACCCGCTGTACTGTCCATCCCTTCTGACTACCTTGCGATACGCAACACAAAAAAATCTCTGCTTGCTGTTATAAGTGCATTATGACAAAAATAAATGTAACAAATAAATATTTGGCACAATAAATCTGAGTTCTCTGGAGAGGAGAATAAAACTGTGTGTGGGCGCCGGGAGACAGGGGGAGACGGAGGGCTGGGAAGACTACCCCACAAAAGAAGGGAGGAGGGAGATGGAGAATGGCACGAGAAAGAGAAATAGGAGGGAAGAGGAAAAGAGATATGGAGAGAGAGAGATGGAGTTTTGGCAGCGTTGTTGGAGGCTCTATTTACACTCTCGCCTGCCAATCGCTTGTGGAGAAATACAGACAGGACAGACAGACAGACAGACAGACAGACAGACAGACAGACAGACACAGACAGACAGGACAGACAGACAGCAGACGACAGCAGACAGACAGCAGACAGACAGACAGACAGACAGAGCAGACCAGACAGACAGACAGGAAGACAGACAGACAGACAGACAGACAGACAGACAGACAGACAGACGACAGACAGACAGACGACAGAGACAGGACAGACAGGACAGACAGACAGACAGACAGCAGACAGACAGACAGACAGACAGACAGACAGACAGACAGACAGGACAGACAGACAGGACAGACAGACGACAGACAGACAGACAGACAGACAGACAGACGGACAGACAGATCAGACAGACAGACAGACAGACAGAGACAGACAGACAAGACAGACAGACAGACAGACAGACAGACAGACAGACAGACAGGACAGACAGACAGACAGACAGACAGACAGACAGACAGACAGACAGACAGACAGACAGACAGACAGACAGACAGACAGTAAGAGTGAAAAATAGAGAATTCTCCAGACAAAGCTAGTCCAAACAATGCTTTCATTTGAATACATTTTTTTAATCCAATAACCCAGAGGGAAAAATGCATATTTGCAAATATGAACCAACTGGGTCTAACCAAAGTCTAACCACTAGAACTATAGCATAGAATGTGACTTTCAATGACGGATTGCTGTCATCAGAACAAAGTACCAACACCTGTGTCTAATATGTGTGTATGGGGACACCGCTGGGTGTAGTGTCAAACAGAGTGTCCAAAGGGGAAGTACCATGCACGGTGGGCTGGGGAGACCTGCTGTTATTTACACCCTTGTCACACACGCATGAACACACAACACACACACCCTCAGGGATGGCGTGACCGATGTAGACTGTGGTTGTCACAGCACCAGTTCTGTATTGGAAGTGAGAGGGCTCTCAGATGTTCTTGTTATTAACACACACACTTACAGCCAGAAATACACACGCATACACAGATACAGGACCAACCCAACTCTCAGCCACAGCTAGGATTTGCTTAAGCCCCTACACACTCCCTCCCCCTCCCCTTCCTCTGTCCAGTCTCTCTCTGGCGGGTGGTAAAGTTGACATCATTCTCGACTTCTCATGAATCAGAGCATCAGACAGGCCCCTCTCCACTTGTCCCCTCCCCATGCCTGCAGTATTCACAACTCAAATATTTACCCCTGGGCTTGGCTAAAGCCTGCCTGCTCTGTTATACCACACACACACACACAATACACTGACATACTTACACATGACTTACCACACACAGTCCACTTCATGCTAAAGAGCCACACACCATAGGGATCACTTAAAGTACACCCCAATGACAGCAGGCTAAAGAGGTGGACAGCAGGCTCTAGGGGTAGCAGTAGCATGGTAGTAATGCTGGTTGGGCTGTGAGGTGTGGATGGATGGAGGAGAAAGCTGAGAGTGACAGAGGGTGGGTACTAAGGTATCTTTTTAAAGATCTAAATGGGTGGTCTGTCTACCCCGTATCGTTCCAGGCATGAGTCAGACCATGTCAGCTGACCAGGAAAACTTCCTGACCCTAGTTAGCCTATAGCTAATCACCAATCACACGCATAGTTAAGATTGGTCAGGTGAAAAAAAACACCCCTGAGAGACGGGTTCTTTAGAGTGGTCAACTGGTATAGAGGTCAAAGGTCAAAAGCTGTGTGGTAGGGTCAGACAGCAGGCTCTGTTTAGCTCTTAGTGGGGTTTGGGGAGTAACTGGCGGATAGTCCTTTATTACATCATCAACAACACACACATACAGTGGGGAGAACAAGTATTTGATACACTGCCGATTTTTGCAGGTTTTCCTACTTACAAAGCATGTTAGAGTCTGTCATTTTTATCATAGGTACACTTCAACTGTGAAGAGACGGAATCTAAAACAAAATCCAGAAAATCACATTGTATGATTTTTAAGTAATTAATTTGCATTTTATTGCATGACATAAGTATTTGATCACCTACCAACCAGTAAGAATTCCAGCTCTCACAGACCTTGTAGTTTTTCTTTAAGAAGCCCTCCTGTTCTCCACTCATTACCTGTATCTTCTTGAACTCGTTACCTGTTTAAAAGACACCTGTCCACACACTCAATCAAACAGACTCAACCTCTCCACAATGGCCAAGACCAAGAGCTGTGAAAGGACATCAGGGATAACATTGTAGACCTGGCACAAGGCTGGGATGGGCTATCAGGGACAATAGGCAAGCAGCTTGGTGAGAAGGCAACAACTGTTGGGCGCAATTATTAGAACTGGAAGGAGTTCAAGATGATGGTCAATCACCCTCGGTCTGGGGCTCCATGCAAGATCTCACCTCGTGGGGGCATCATGATCATGGAGGGCAAGGTGAGGGATCAGCCAGAACACACGGCAGGCCTGGTCAATGACCTGAAGAGAGCTGGGACAACAGTCCAAAAAACCATTAGTAAACACACTACGCCGTCATGGATTTTAAAATCTCTGGCCAGCGCACGCAAGGTCCCCCTGCTCAAGCCAGCGCATGTCCAGGCCCGTCTGAAGTTTGCCAATGGACATCTGGATGATCCAGAGGAGGAAATGGGAGAAGGTCATGTGGTCTGATGAGACAAAAATAGAAGCTTTTTGTCTAAAACTCCACTCGCCGTGTTTGGGAGGAAGAAGAAAGATGGAGTACAACCCCAAGAACACATCCCAAACCGTGGAAGCATGGAGTGGGAACATCATTCTTTGGGATGCTTTCTGCAAAGGGGGAACAGGACGACTGCACCGATTGAGGGGAGGATGGATGGGGCCATGTATCGCGAGATCTTGGCCAACAACTCCTTCCCTCAGTTAAGAGCATTAAGATGGGTCTGTTGGCTGGGGTCTTCCAGCATGACAACGACCGAAACACACAGCCAGGGGCACTAAGGAGTGGCTCCGTAAGAACATCTCAAGGTCCTGGAGTGGCCTAGCCAGTCTCCAGACCTGAACCCCAATAGAAAATCTTTGGAGTAGCTTGAAAAGTCCGTATTGCCAGCCGACAGCCCCGAAACCTGAAGGATCTGGAAAGTCTGTATGGAGGAGGGGCCAAAAATCCCTGCTGTAGTGGTGTGCAAAACCTGGTCAAGAAACTAAGGAAATCGTATGATCTCTTAATGTAAACAAAGTTTCTGTACCAATATTAAGTTCTGCCTTTCTGATGTATACAATACTTATGTCATGAAAATAAAATTGCAAATTAATTACTTAAAAATCATACAATGTGATTTCTGGATATTAGTGTATGCAAAATACTGCAGTGTATCAAATACTTGTTTCCCCACTGTATATAAAGTTACATAGAAAAGAGACACACACACACACACACACACAGTAGTTTGTTTAGGTTAGTGCCAGAGGTGTGCTCCAAGGTCCCAGTATGTATGAGTTAGTAGAGAGCAGGTAAGTCAACTGGTCTTGTCTTCCTAGTTTAACCCCACATCACTGAGAACTGGGCTCTTCCACACAGCCATCCATTTCAGTCTGACAGAGTAAAAGGGTCATTCTGCATGGTTACAGGGTTAAAAACAGAACCATCTCAAAGGGTTACGTTTAGTATGGACTATGGTTTGATAGAGCATGGTGAAGTGGTTACTAAACAGTGTGCTCCAGCACCAAGCATCACCAGCCGTTATTGTTTCTGGTGAGAGCAGAGGAAGCATACATCAATTTCTGGACCTTTTCAAACATCCCAAATAGGCATCTGTTTTTCTAGGATCAGTCTGAGCCTACAGTGTTATGAAAAAACACACAGACACAGGAATGCTCCACTGGATAAGATGGATTAAGGTTACCCTGTAGACTAGGATTCCTCAACGTTCCATAGGGTCAGAACAAGCCAGTACCACGGTGATTACATGATGAGTAACATGATCAATTTACAGAACCAGCCTAGAATGAGCAGTACTAGTACACTGAGTAGAGAACAGTACAGGCCTATTGGCTTTTTTCTCAGTAGCTTGAAACCACTTTTAGAGCTGTGGGCAGAAGTATACACAAACATCAGCAGCATTATGTGCTCTAAGAGGAACATTGGTGTGAGCCAGAATTGTCATTGTTGATTTTTCCAGCAGTTTAAAAAGTCTTCATATTTTTGGCTATGGTTGACTTGCAGTCAATATATAATGGTATCCTCTATACCCTGCCTGGCTGGCTCATTCTGGTTCTACACCACCAGACTGTTCTGTAAGAGAGGATAACCTGATCTCCATTTAACTATTAACTACACCCTCAACCACACACACACACACACACACACACAACACACCACACACACACACACACACACACACACACACACACACACACACACACAACACACACACACACACACACACCACACACACACACACACACACACACACACACAGAGTCAAACAGACATCTACAAACACAGTACAGTCGTGGAAAAAAGTTTTGAGAATGACACAAATAATATTCCACAAAGTTTGCTGCTTCAGTGTCTTCAGATATTTTTGTCAGATGTTACTATGGAAAACTGAAGTATAATTACAAGCATTTCATAAGTGTCAAAGGCTTTTATTGACAATTACATGAAGTTGATTCAAAGAGGTCAATATTTGCAGTGTTGACCCTTCTTTTTCAAGACCTCTGCAATCCCCTGGCATGCTGTCAATTAACTTCTGGGCCACATCCTGACTGATGGCAGCCCATTCTTGCATAATCAATGCTTGGAGTTTGTCAGATTTGTGGGTTTTTGTTTGTCCACCCGCCTCTTGAGGATTGACCACAAGTTCTCAATGGGATTAAGGTCTGGAGAGTTTCCTGGCCATGGACCCAAAATATCGATGTTTTGTTCCCCGAGCCACTTAGTTATCACTTTTGCCTTATGGCAAGGTGCTCCATCATGCTGGAAAAGGCATTGTTCGTCACCAAACTGTCCTGGATGGTTTGGAGAAGTTTCTCTCGGAGGATGTGTGGTACCATCTTTATTCATGGCTGTGTTCTTTGGCAAAATTGTGAGTGAGCCCACTCCCTTTGCTGAGAAGCAACCTCACACATGATAGGTCTCAGGATGCTTTACTGTTGCATGACACAGGACTGATGGTAGCGCTCACCTTATCTTCTCCGGACAAGCTTCTTTCCGGATGCCCCAAACAATTGGAAAGGGATTCATCAGAGAAAATGACTTTACCCCAGGTTACAGGGATTGGACTGCTGAGACTGGGGGTAAAGTCATTTTTCTCTGATGAATCCCCTTTCCAATTTTTGGGGGATCCGGAAAGAAGCTTGTCCGGAGAAGATAAGGTGGAGCGCTACCATCAGTCCTGTGTTCAGCCAACAGTATAAAGCATCCTGAGACCTATCATGTGTGAGGTTGCTTCTCAGCAAAGGGAGTGGGCTCACTCACAATTTTGCCAAAAGAACACAGCCATGAATAAAGGAATGGTTACCAACAACATCCTCCGCAGAGGAAAAAACTTCCTCACCAACCTCCAGGGACAGTTTGGTGACGAACAATGCCTTTTCGCAGATGGAGCACCTTGCCTAAGGCAAAAAGTGATAACTAAGTGGCTCGGGAACAAAACATTCGATGATTTTGGGTCCATGGCAGGAAACTCTCCAAGAACCTTAATCCATTGAAGAGACTTGTTGGGTCAATCCTTCAAGGGGTGGGACAAACAAAAACCCACAAATTCTGACAAACTCCAAGCATTGATTAGGAAGAATGGGCTGCCATTCAGTCAGGATGTGGCCCAGAAGTAATTGACTAGCATGCCAGGGCGGATTTGCAGAGGTCTTTTGAAAAAGAAGGCGTCAACACTGCAAAATATTGACTCTTTGAATCAACTTCATTAATTGTTCAATACCAAAGCTTTGAACACTTATGAATGCTTGTGAATTAAAATACATTTCAGGTTTTCCATAGTAACATCTGACAAAAATATCTGAAGACACTTGAAGCAGCAAACTTTTGTGCGAAATTATTATTTGTGTCATTCTCAAAACTTTTTTCCACGAACTGTACTGTGTTGGTAGATGTCTTGTTTTGACTCTGTGTGTGTGTGTGTGTGTGTGTTGTGTGTGTGTGTGTGTGTGTGTGTGTGTGTGTGTTGTGTGTGTGTGTGTGTGTGTGTGTGTGTTGCTTGTGTTGTGTGTGTTGGTGTGTGTGTGTGTCGTGTGTGTTGGTTAGAAGGGTGTAGTAATAGTTAAATGGAGAATTCAGGTTATTCCTCTCTTACAGAACACGTCTGGTGGTGTACCGACACCAGAATGAGCAGCCAGGCGGTATAGAGGATACCATTATATATATTGACTGCAAGTTCAACCATAGCCAAAATATGAAGACTTTCTAAACTGCGGAAAAAAATCACAATGACAATTCTGGCTCACACCAACATGTCCTCTTAGATCACATAATGCTTGCTATGTTTGTGTTATAAATACTTCTGCCCACAGCTCTAAAAGTGGTTTCAAAGCTACTGAAGAAAAAAAGCCAATAGGGCCTGTACTGTTTTCTACTCAGTGTACTAGTACTGCTCATTCTAGCTGGTTCTGTGAATTGATCATGTTACTCATCATGTGTAATCACCGTCGGTACTGGGCTGTTTCTGAACCCTATGGAAACGTTAGTGGAATCCTATTCTACAGGGTAACCTTATCCATCTTATGCCAGTGGAAGCATTCGTGTCTGTGTGTTTTTCATACACACTGTAGGCTCAGACTTGATCACTAGAAACAGATGGCCTATTTGGGATGTTTGAAAAGGTCCCAGAACATTGATGTATCTTCCTCAGCTCTCACCAGAACCATAACGCTGGTGATGCTTGGTGCTGGAGCACACTTTTAGACCATTCACCATGCTCTTCAAACATAGGTCCATACCTAAACGTAACCCTTGAGATGGTTTTCTGTTTTAACCCTGTAACCATGCAGAATGAAACCCTGGTATACTCTGTCAGACTGATATGGATGGCTGTGTGGAAGAGCCCAGTTCTGCAGTGATGTGGGCGTTAAACAGGAAGACAAACCAGGTTGACTACCTGCTCTCTACTAACTCATACATACTGGGGACCTTGGGAGCACACCCTCTGCACTCCTAAACAACCTTACTGTGTGTGTGGCGTGTGGTGTGGTCTCTTCTATGTATGACTTTATATACGAGTGGGAGAAACAAGTATTTTGATACACTGCAAGTATTTGGATACCAAATATCCAGAAAATCACATTGTATTGATTTTTAGTAATTAATTTTGCATTTTTTATTTCTCATGACCATAAGTAGTTTGATACATCAGAAAAAAGCAGAACTTAATATTGGTACAGAAACCTTTGTTTACAATTACAGAGATCATACTTTTCCTGTAGTGTTCTTGACCAGGTTTGCACCACACTTACAGCAGGGAGTTTTGGCCCACTATCCTCCATACAACCTTTCTCCAATTCCTTCAGGTTTCGGGGCTGTCGCTGGGCAATACGGACTTTCAGCTCCCTCCAAAGATTTTTCTATTGGGTTCAGGTCTGGAGACTGGCTGGCCACTCCAGGACCTGGATGCTTACTTACGGAGCCACTCTTAGTTGCCCTGGCTGTGTTGTTCGCGGTCGTTGTCATGCTGGAAGACCCAGCCACGACCCATCTTCAATTGGCTTCTTTAACTGAGGGAAGGAGGTTGTTGGCCAAGGATCTCGCGATACATGGCCCCCATCCATCCTCCCCTCAATACGGTTGCAGTCGTCCTGTCCCCTTTGAGCAGAAAAGCATCCCCAAAAGAATTGATGTTTCCACCTCCATTGCTTTCACGGTTGGGATGGTGTTCTTTGGGGTTGTACTCAATCTTTCTTCTTCTCCAAACACGGCGGAGTGGAGGTTTAGACCAAAAAGGCTCTTATTTTTTCTCATCAGACCACATTGACCTTCTCCCATTCCTTCCTCTGGATTCAGTCCAGATGGTCATTGGCAAACTTCAGAGCGGGCCTGGACATGCGGCTGGGCTTGAGCAGGGGGACTTGCGCGCTGCAGGATTGTTAATCCATGACGGCGTAGTGTGTTACTAATGGTTTTCTTTGAGGATGTTGTCCAGCTCTCTCAGGTCATTGACCAGGTCCTTGCCGTGTGTTCTGGGCTTGCATCCCTCACCTTGCTCATGATCATTGATGCCCCACGAGGTGAGATCTTGCATGGAGCCCCAGACGGGGTGATGACCATCATCTTGAACTTCTTCCATTTGTTCTAATAATAATTGCGCCAACAGTTGTTTGCCTTCTCACCCAAAGCTGCTTGGCCTATTGTCCTGTAGCCCATCCCAGCCTTTGTGCGAGGTCTACAATGTTTATCCCTGATTCCTTTCACAGCTCTCTTGGTCTTGGCCATTGTGGATGAGGTTGGAGTCTGTTTGTTGAGTGTCGTGCGACAGGTGTCTTTAAAACAGGAACGAGTTCAAACAGGTGCAGGTTAATACAGTATATGAGTGGAGAACAGGAGGGCTTTCTTAAAGAAAAACTAACAGGTCTGTGAGAGCTGGAATTTTACTGGTTGGTAGGTGTCAATACTTATGTCATGCCAATTAAAATTCGCAAATTAATTACTTAAAAACATACAATGTGATTTTCTGGATTTCTTGTTTTAGATTGTTCGCTCACGAGTGTTGAAGTGTACCTATGATAAAAATGACAGACCTCCTACATGCTTTGTAAGTAGGAAAACCTGCAAAATCGGCAGTGTATCAAATACTTGTTCTCCCCACTGTATGTGTGTGTTGTTGATGATGTAATAAGGACTATCCGCAGTTACTCCCCAAACCCCACTAGAGCTAAACAGAGCCTGCTGTCTGACCCTACCACACAGCTTTTGACCTTTGACCTCTATACCAGTTGACCACTCTAAAGAACCCGTCTCTCAGGGGTGTTTTTTTTCACCTGACCAATCTTAACTATGYGTGTGATTGGTGATTAGCTATAGGCTAACTAGGGTCAGGAGTTTTTCCTGGTCAGCTGACATGGTCTGACTCATGCCTGGAACGATACAGGGTAGACAGACACCCATTTAGATCTTTAAAAAGATACCTTAGTACCACCTCTGTCACCTCTCAGCTTTCTCCTCCATCCATCCACACCCTCACAGCCCAACCAGCATTACTACCATGCTACTGCTACCCCTAGAGCCTGCTGTCCACCTCTTTAGCCTGCTGTCATTGGGGTGTACTTTAAGTGATCCCTATGGTGTGTGGCTCTTTAGCATGAAGTGGACTGTGTGTGTAAGTCATGTGTAAGTATGTCAGTGTATTGTGTGTGTGTGTGTGGTATAACAGAGCAGGGCAGGCTTTAGCCAAGCCCAGGGGTAAATATTTGAGTTGTGAATACTGCAGGCATGGGGAGGGGACAAGTGGAGAGGGCCTGTCTGATGCTCTGATTTCATGAGAAGTCGAGGATGATGTCAACTTTACCACCCGCCAGAGAGAGACTGGACAGAGGAAGGGGAGAGGGGAGGGAGTGTGTAGGGGCTTAAAGCAAATCCTAGCTGTGCTGAGAGTTGGGTTGGTCCTGTATCTGTGTATGCGTGTGTATTCTTGGCTGTAAGTGTGTGTGTTAATAACAAGAACATCTGAGAGCSCCTCTCACTTCCAATACAGAACTGGGTGCTGTGACAACCACAGTCTACATCGGTCACGCCATCCCTGAGGGTGTGTGTGTGTGTGTTCATGCGTGTGTGACAAGGGTGTAATAACAGCAGGTCTCCCCCAGCCCACCGTGCATGGTACTTCCCCTTTGACACTCTGTTTGACACTACACCCAGCGGTGTCCCCATACACACATATTAGACACAGGTGTTGGTACTTTGTTTCTGATGACAGCAATCCGTCATTGAAAGTCACATTCTATGCTATAGTTCTAGTGGTTTAGACTTTGGTTAGACCCAGTTGGTTCATATTTGCAAATATGCATTTTTCCCTCTGGATTATTGGATTAAAAAATGTATTCAAATGAAGCATTGTTTGGACTAGCTTTGTCTGGAGAATTCTCTATTTTTCACTCTTACTGTCTGTCTGTCTGTCTGTCTGTCTGTCTGTCTGTCTGTCTGTCTGTCTGTCTGTCTGTCTGTC
>NW_019942754.1:0-3560 GCF_002910315.2 Salvelinus sp. IW2-2015 | reverse complement strand
TGTCTGTCTGTCTGTCTGTCTGTCTGTCTGTCTGTCTGTCCTGTCTGTCTGTCTGTCTGTCTGTCTGTTGTCTGTCTGTCTGTCTGTCTGTCTGTCTGTCTGTCTGTCTGTCTGTCTGTCTGTCTGTCTGTCTGTCTGTCTGTCTGTCTGTCTGTCTGTCTGTCTGTCTGTCTGTCTGTCTGTCTGTCTGTCTGTCTGTCTGTCTGTCTGTCTGTCTGTCTGTCTGTCTGTCTGTCTGTCTGTCTGTCTGTCTGTCTGTCTGTCTGTCTGTCTGTCTGTCTGTCTGTCTGTCTGTCTGTCTGTCTGTCTGTCTGTCTGTCTGTCTGTCTGTCTGTCTGTCTGTCTGTCTGTCTGTCTGTCTGTCTGTCTGTCTGTCTGTCTGTCTGTCTGTCTGTCTGTCTGTCTGTCTGTCTGTCTCTCTACAAGCGATTGGCAGGCGAGAGTGTAAATAGAGCCTCCAACAACGCTGCAAAACTCCATCTCTTCTCTCCATATCTCTTTTCCTCTTCCCTCCTATTTCTCTTTCTCGTGCCATCTCTCCATCTCCCTCCCTCCCTTCTTTGTGGGGTAGTCTTCCCAGCCCTCCGTCTCCCCCTGTCTCCCGGCGCCCCACCCACGTTTTATTCTCCTCTCCAGAGAACTCAGATTTATTGTGCCAATATTTATTTGTACATTTTTTTTTGTCATAATGCACTTATAACACCAGCAGAGATTTTTTGTGTTGCGTATCGCAAGGTAGTCAAGAAAGGGATGGACAGTACAGCGGGGTGGGGGGGGGTGTGCTGAAAAGTTCAGATATTTTATCTTGCTCTCCTAGCAGACAAGGGAAGTGTCTAGGTAGTTAGGTGTATAGGGCGAGAGATGGGGGAGTTTGAGAGAGAGGGGGAAACAAGGATGTGTGTGTGTGTGTTGGGGGAGAGAAGAGAGAGAGGAAACCTTTCCTCTTCTCTCTGGGCTTCCCTCTCTTCTCTCTCTCCGTGGCAGGCAGGCAGCGAGCGAGAGTTGAAGTGGAGCGAGACAGGCAGGAAGCAGGGAGGGAGGCTGTGCCAAGCTGGAGCTGAAATCCTGCCAAGAGTCTACTTGTTTGCTCGTCTGGCTGGAGCCAGAGGCTGACCTTATTAGCTGTGAGGGCAGCCGTCTTATTAAAACACATCTGGCGCTCAGGGAGCCCAAATAGTCCTCATATTGTCTTCCTGCTCACTCCTGACCTGCGTTACCTAGCAGGAATGCTGAGGGCTTCACGCATCTGTTGAGAGTTTCTGCAGGATTTTTCTCTCTGCCTCCGCTCCCACATCCCTCCCTCAGTCGCTGTCTTCACTGGCGCCTGCACGGTAGCTCTGTGGGACCTGCCCTCCCCCCCTTTCCTTTTACTCCCCTCCTCCTCCCTCCCTTCCTCCACTGCACATGGTGAGGTTTTTCTTTACAGCCAGGTTGGCGTGTTGATACAATTATTCCTGTGTGTATTTGTTTTTTATTAGTGGCTGTAAACCTGGGTCTGTTTAAAATAGCATTTGATGGTTATTTTTAAGTGTGAATAGTGCCTGCTTCCGCTGCTGCTGCGACGGTTTATTGTGTGTTGGGGTTTATGTGGAGCCTAACAAGTACTCTGACAATGACCAAACCAACAGTACTGACAAATAACCAACTAAACAGTACTGACAATAAACCAACACCTAACAGTTCTGACAATAACAACCAACAGTCCTGACAATAACCAACCAACATCAACTGACAATAACCAACCAGAGCACTGACAATAACCAACCAACAGTACTGACAATAACCAACCGCAGTACTGACAATAACCAAACAAGTACTGACAATAACCAACCAACATCACTGACAATAACCAACCCACAGTACTGACATAACCAACCAACATACTGACAATAACCAAACAGCAGTACTGGAATAACCAACCAACAGCACTGACAATAACCAACCAACAGTACTGACAATAACCAACCAACATCACTGACAATAACCAACCCACAGTACTGACAATAAACAACCAACATCACTAACAATAACCAAACAGCAGTACTGACAATAAACCAACCAACATCACTGACAATAACCAACCCACAGTACTGACAATAACCAACCAACATACTGACAATAACGCAACCACACAGTACTGACAATAACCAGCCAACTTACAACCAACCAATCCAATACAACAGTACTGACAATAACCAACACCACAGTACTGACAATAACCAACCAACAGTACTGGACAATAACCAACCCCACAGCTACTGACAATAACCACACACCCCAATCAACAGTACTGACAATAACCAACCAACCAACAGTACTGAACAATAACCAACCAACCAACAGTACTGACAATAACCAACCAACAGTAGCTGACAATAACAACCAACGCAACCAAACCAACAGTACTGACAATAACCAACCAACCCACACAGTACTGACAATAACTCAACCAACAGTACTGACAATAACCAACCAACCAACAAGTACTGACAGATAACCAACCAACCAACAGTACTGACAATAACTAAACCAACAGTATGCCCAACTCTCTTTACAACCCACACATGTTACTGTATGATCTGTCTCTCTCCCCCTCTCTCCCCCTCTCTCCCCCTTTCCACCTCTTTCTCCCAGTCTTCCCTTCTTCCTGTCTCCTCTTCTCCCTCCTCTCTCCTCCCTCCCTCCTCACTTCTCTTCATCTCTCCCTCTCCTCTCTTCCTCTCTCCCTCTCCTCTCGTTTATCTTAATGACTTGCTCATCAGGACTAATTGCAGAGACACTAGTTTGCCGTCTCAAAACAGCATCAGGCGCTGGGAGTGCGGGGGAGGGGATAAAGAAAGGGACAGGAGATGAGGGTGAGGTGGGGAGAGGAGGATGTTAGGAGAGGGAGAGAGGAGAAGAGGAGGGAGTAGAGGGCGAGGAGAAAGATGGAGAAGAGGGTGATAGGAGAGAGGGAAGAMAGGAGAGGAATGAGAGGGTGAAGCGAGAGGAAGAATATTTTTTGCAACGTGGGGGTCAAAGCCATGTTTATTTGGTCTCTAGTCAGCTGGATGTAGCTATGCTCCATGGGATATTAAAGACAGATTGGTCAAGAAAATCTCTGGAAGATTTAGAAGATTATGAATCAAATGAATATGGATAGAGCAGAGCAGGAAATGCAGCGTTTCCAGATAAGGACAGGAGGCTTCTTAACTGTCAGTTGTATACCTGTATCATGCAGGAATGTACTGTACAACATCTAAAGATAATGTCTGTGTCAAGAACAAGCTTATGTTTTGGACTTTCTGTGTCATACACCCACTGATACTCACACTGAACATCTGTCTTCCTGCTTCCCCTCACTCTCTCTCGCTCCCCCTCTTCACCTTCTTTCAGTCTCTCCCTCCCGATTCTGTATTCTACAGCTGTACTGTGGGATGTGTGTTTGTGTATTTTGGGTGGTGGGGTGTGCATGTGTGTCTAGGCAGTGTGTGTGTGTGTGGTGTGTGTGTGTGTGTGTGTGTGTGTGTGTGTGTGTGGTGTGTGTGTGTGTGTGTGTGGTGTGTGTGTGTGTCGTGTGT
>NW_019942753.1:332604-343581 GCF_002910315.2 Salvelinus sp. IW2-2015 | reverse complement strand
TTCCTATATTCCCAGCCTCCTCTCCTCTCTATATCCCCAGTCCCTTCCTCTCCTCTCTATATCCCCAGCCTCCCTACGCTCTCTATATCCCCAGCCTCCTCTCCTCTCTATATCCCAGCCTCCTCTCCTCTCTATATCCCAGCCTCCTCTCCTCTCTATATCCCCAGTCTCCTCTCCTCTCTATATCCCCAGCCTCCTCTCCTCTCTATATCCCCAGCCTCCTGTCCTCTCTATATCCCCAGCCTCCTCTCCTCTCTATATCCCCAGCCTCCTTCTCCTCTCTATATCCCCAGCCGCCAGGAGCGGTCCAAATGCAGGCTTCACATGTATAGACTATATGTTCTGCAAGACTTCCTCAAGTAGTTTACAGTGTAGAAGCTGCTCACTGTACACCATGCACTTGGCTTGTTGTCGTCCACCTTGCATGGATGTTAGAATACAGGAATGGCGATTGGTGGGGAGATGCATGTAGTACATCTGTATTGTAGTTGCTGGTATGAAGTGTGCTGGCTGGACAGACTGTCACTGTACTGTAGGCTAGGTCTGAGACTTGAGAAGCAGAGAGAGAGAGCATAGGTAGAGCGAGAGAGATAGAGGGAAGAATTAGAGAGGAAGAGGAAAAAAGAGCGAGAAGGAGAGGTAGAGAGAGATAAATAGGTAGAGGAGGAGGAGGTAAACAAAGAGAGAGAAGAGGGAAGGAGAGAGAGAGGGAGGTAGACATAGATGGCTAGAGAGAGAGAGAGGGAAAGAGAATAGGTAGAGAGAGGTAGACAGATGGGAGGAGAGAGAAGAAGAGAGAGTGAGATTATTCTTATTTATTTTCCTATGTGTACTTTAACCATTTGTACATTGTTACAACACTGTATATATATAATATGACATTTGTAATTTTCTTTATTATTTTGAAACTTCTGTATGTGTAATGTTTACTGTTAATTTTATTGTTTATTTCACTTTTGTATATTATCTACCTCACTTGCTTTGGCAATGTTAACACATGTTTCCCATGCCAATAAAGCCCCTTGAATTGAATTGAGAGGAGGAAGAGAGAGGGGTGTCTGTGGAATGCCGTAGAACCTATGGACTCTCTCATAAAGGAGGACACCAATCAGATGGGCTTTGTCCCGATACACAAGAAACCACAATCCCATGTACCAGCTGCCAATCCAGGTAAAAGACACACACACACTCTACACCATGCATGCACACATGTTCAAACACACACAATGCATAGACACATTACACCGACTGCACTGTACTTTGAGGTTCTTTGAGCTAAGAAAAAGAACCCAGGCCATTGCTTAACCAGCTTTCAAAGCGAGGGCATCTGGCCTGATTGAAGAGTCCTAAGCTAAGTATAACCTCTGACTCCAAGGCCTACTACAAATGAAATCTTCAGCCAGGGGTGGATGGATGACTGAGACCACAGAGTTGGTATCCTCTATCACAGATACAGATGACAGTCTTAGTATAGGGAGGCTCCAGTGTACCTGCGAGATTCACACAGCCAAAGAGCAAAGTGTGTGTGTGTGTGTGGGTGTAACCTGAGACTGACTGAAACCTGTCGACAGACACACCTCTCCTGCGTCACACTTCCTCCAGGTGCACAAACACACATACTGAGAGCAAGGGGTCGCCTTCTGAAATTCAAAGTACATTTTCTTCTGTCTTTAATTATTAGAGAAAGTGTTATTGCAACCACATGCTTAAACTCTCAAAAAGTGAACAACTGTAGCTACAAAAAAAAAAGAATTGTTCATTGATGTGGGAGTAATAGATAGTTTACTGTCAACTTTCCAGAGGTGGACAACCAGCCAAAACAAAGGACCATGACTTACCTAAAGCCACAGGTCCGTGACTAGCGGATTCCATCCGCGCGCCAGAATAAAGCACAGATTCTTGGACACAGGACCATGAGTTTATTTGGGACTGAGCCTTTTCTCTTGTTTGTTTTGTGTTGAAGGGGACATGAGGTTTGAGGAGTTAAACCCTGGTGCCAGGTCCTTACTAACTAGTGTGTATATACCTGGGATTGATTTAGTGACTCAAATGGGGATTATAATGGTTGGTTTATAACATGTTTCCAAGTTAGTTGTTTATTGAAACTGAATTTAAATGCAGGCTTCACATGTATAGACTACATGTTAAATCTGAATTTAAATGCAGGCTCACATGTATAGACTACATGTTGAAACTGAATTTAAAATGCAGGCTTCACATGTATAGACTACATGTTAAATCTGAATTGAAATGCAGGCTTCACCGTATAGACTATATGTTGAAACTGAATTTAAATGCAGGCTTCACCTGTATATGTTGAAACTGAATTTAAATGCAGGCTTCACCTGTATAGACTACATGTTGAAACTGAATATAAATGCAGCTTCACATGTATAGACTACATGTTGAAACTGAATGTAAATGCAGGCTTCACATGTATAGACTACATTGTTGAAACTGAATTTAAATGCAGGCTTCACATTGTATAGACTACATGTTGAAACTGAATATTTAAATGCAGGCTTCACATGTATAGACTATATGTTCTGCAAGACTGCCTCAAGTAGTTACAGTGTAGAAGCTGCTCACTGTACACCATGTCACTTGGCTTGTGTCGTCCACCTTGCATGGATGTTAGGAGATACAGGAAATACGAGGAATAATAATTCAGAACTTTACCTTGTGTTTATTCTTAAGTTAAAGGAATAGATTGTGTTGTTTCAGATACTGTGGAGGCATGTTATATTTCCTTAGGMGGACCATATTCTTAGAGGTATTTTACCCACTAGGTGGAAGCACTGCACTATTTCATTTTGGGATTTCAAATGGATGTAGTTCTGTCCTTGAACTGTTCTTGTCTATTAAATGTTCTGTATTATGTCATGGTTCATGTGTACCKCACGAAGAGTAGCTGATACTTTTGCAKRGGCTAATGGGGATCCTAATAAAATACCAAARGGTTAGGCCAACACAGTCCACATGCTGCCTATCTACACACCCTAGATACAATTTCCAAACTGATATGAACAGGTCCCTCAGAAGAGAGGGCTACTCACGGAATTTGAATAGCAAAGTAGAGTACTTTGCACCTGACCTGAAATAGGCTGCATCCTGGTTTAACAACGGAGTCTTCTAGTGTACTGTTTAAACAACTGTACGGTGGTGTCAAAATTTTGCCTTAAGCAGATTGACCCAACAGTACAAAACATGGTTTCATTCACTGGGGAAAATCACCCCAACAAGAACACTGAAGGAGAAAATAATTAAGTAATAAGGCCCGAGGGGGAGTGGTATATGAGCAATATACCACGGCTAAGAGCTGTTCTCAGGCACGACGCAACACAGAGTGGTATAGTAAAAAGAAAGAGAACGCAACACAGCATGGTATAGTATTCCACTATTCCAATACAGGAGACATGAAACAAAAAGGATGCCAGTAAAATGCACTTTAAATGGGGCTAATCTCTGCCCGTTCTTGCTCTCTACCTCTCTTCAGTTAATGATGTGAGGGCACTTCAGGAATGGCCTTTTTCTTTTCTCCTGCACTTCAAAAGCTTCTGCCGCCTTTTAAAAGGTGCGAGTGCATCTCCAGCTTCCAAAATGCATCTTATACTGAACAAGAATATAAATGCAACACGTGAAGTGTTGAGCAGAATTTCTTTTTAACCTTTATTTAACTAGTCAAGTCAGTTAAGATCAAATTCTTACTTTCAATGACAGCCTAGGAACAGTGGGTTAACTGCCTTGTTRAGGGGCAGAACGACAGATTTTTACCTTGTCAGCTCAGGGATTCGATCTTGCAACCTTTCGATTACTAGTCCAATGCTCTAACTACTAGGCTACCTGTCGCCCCGAGATCCGAGAAATGTTCCATGCGCACAAAAAGCTTATTTCTCTCAAAAATGTTTCTACAAATTTGTATTTCAACCCTGTTCTTAGTGAGCATTTCTTATTTGCAAAGATAATCCATCCATCTGACAGGTGTGGCATATCACAAATGCTTGGAAATACCTTATTTTAAATAACTATATCACGTAACTGTGGCCAATCCTACTCATGAAAAAATACATACAAAATTATTTATCCAACAATTTAAAACAATTATCGTAAAGACAGACTTGATTACAAAACATTTAAACAGGCAATCTATGAAGAATTGCACTGTATCTAAAACTAGTAGCCGACTAAATGTTGCAAGCCATGGTTGGAACTGTAGTTTGCTTTTTGGAAGATCGCCTAACCCCACACCAAAGAAAAAAGTGTGATGATAGGCTCTGGTACTTTTATCCCAATGTCCTCATTACAGGACGGCCTGGGAATAAATAGCTATTTTTTCTTAATCATCAATGTAGGCCTAGTTGGCTAAGACTAGGCTTACCCTCTTTTGAAGCGTGAACAATCTGGGCTTAAATAGAGCATGTTTATTTTTTGTAGATGTTTTTATGAGAGTTTTAAATATAAATTAAAAAATTAAAAAATTGAATTGCAATCAAATATCCAGTTGTATACGTTTGTAAGTTCCTTGTACTAACGGCGTTTATCTTACGTTATCTTTTTCCCCCCTAATTCATTATTGAAAGTTAGAAAAAGATTGAAATGCATATCTTGCATTCAAAATGGCTATGCAATATTATCTTTGAATGGGTGGTTTTGGAAAGTTCTTTATCATGTCTATTACCTCTGGTCCAGAGGCAAACTATTTAAATAATCTTTCTAACAAAGGAGTGGGCAAGGTACGTAAATAGTGAATGTTTTTGGCGACGTTTCTGCAACTGACTGTAGGCTAGGCTGTACAGTAATTAAGAGAGGGGGGGTTGGACCACTGTATGTTTTGCGTATGGGAGGAGACGCCCGCTCAAAGACAGAGTTTCATTCCAGCCATGTAAACATTAGGAGTTTGAACGCTGAAGAACAAGGCGCACCAAACTGAGAGGATCCCAAGAAGACAGGTAGGTGAATAAACGTTTGCTTCTATATAAAAATGAATTATAAACCAAATGCACGTATGCCTAGGCTACTAAATAGCCCTAGAGTGAAATTGCATTATAATGGAATGGAATATTAACAACCCTGTGAAGATAATTATTGTGAATCTAGTTGGTATCGCCAATTTAATGTTATGATTGCCAGTAGGTCAGCGTCATTGTAGTTCGAACAACAAAATACGTTTTTCCTTTCATTCACTGTGTAGCCTATAGTCCATGGACCAGTTCAAATAGCCTAGTCCAAATTCAAACATGATCTTTTGTCCAATCCTTAATAAGCAACAAAGATGGCATCAGTGGGTGAAAGAATACTAGGCCTTTAAATATTGTGCACGAATGATGATGTATGTGAAGATACTTTATTAGGGCCAAGAGAACAGGTTCGTTATCATTCATTGGCAGCAATGACGGGGACAGGAATACTGTAGATAAGGCACACTTCTACAGGTGATATGTTCTTTTGAACGTCTAAAACTATTGCTAACTATACAGTAATTTGAATAGAATACGTTTAATGTACAAGCCAATGATGTAGGCTCAAGTAGATGTTCAAGATGTTTCTTCGTCTAATTACATTACATTAATCCAATTACCGCCCATTTCCAATTGCAGCAGGTCTATGCACAAGTCGTGCGAAAAAGGCCTTCCATTGAGTTACATTAGACAGAAACTCATGGAACCCTTAAAATTAAAAATGACTATTTCCATGGCGAAACCCTCACCTCACCCTAGTGCCCCCTTTTAGAACATTGGCTGGGTAGATGGAAGGTGGGGGGGGCTGGTCCTACTAACTACCCAGGGCTGTTCCTGAAAAGTAATGTTAATGTGGAGACCTGCTACTCAGAACAGACACACCCCCGCCGCGGCGCCGCCCATGTAATCCCTGGACCCAGGCAGTCTCATACCTGAAATTTCCACACGGCACCCACCCATGTGTGGCTAAGCACCAGGGTGTAACAGAGTGGTTTCAGCCGACCAGAGACCTGCCCATGATTGGTCTTCTAAGCGAAAGGTTAAAGTTACTGCTAATATGCTGTTGGTGGGGGGGGAAAAAAATTCTTATTTTTTCCAATTGTAAAAAAAAAAAAAAAGAAAAAAGGGTAAAAAGGAAAAACATGCACATGTTATTTGGTGCTATGTCTTGATGGAAACAGGCTTGAATCTTGTTTACAATGCTAATCAAATCAAACTTATATTTGTCACATGCTCCGAATACAACCAAGTGGTAGACCATTAACCATGAAATGCTTCCTTACAAGCCTTAACCGACAGTGCAGTTGAAGAAGAGTTAAGCCAAATATTTACCAAATAGACTAAAGTAAATAATCATAATAAAAAGTAACACAATAAGATAACCAATAACGAGGCTATATCAGGTGGTACCAGTTTAGTTGAAGTAATTTGTACATGTAGGTAGGGTGAAGTGACTATGCATAGATAATAAACACACGGTGCAGCAGTGTACAGAGGGTGTGGTAATAAAAATAGTCTGGTGGCCATTTTAATAGTATTTATCAGTTAATGGTTCATTGGTTCAGTCGTTGTATTTTATGTTCGTTCTTTCTTTCATTTGTTTGTGTTATTTTTTTTTTTGGTTAAATGAAAGTTTTTTATTTGTGGATTGGATATTCCATTGTTTCTTTTCATTGTTTTTTTTTTTTTCAGAGAAGGCTTGGTAACTTTATGGTAGAGCTGTCTAACCTGACGCTCGTACAGCTTGCTGTGCGGTAACAGAGAAAACAGTCTACTTTGGTGACTGGAGTCTCTGACAATTTTATGGGCCTTTCCTCTGACACCGCTAGTATATAGGTCCTGGACAGTAGGAAGCTTGGCTCCAGTGATGTACTGGGCCGTATGCATTACCCTCTGTAGCGCCTTACGTTCAGATAACGAGCAGTTGCCATACCAGACGGTGATGCAACCGGTCAGGATGCTCTCGATGTGTGCAGCTGTAGAACCTTTAGAGGATCTGGGGACCCATGCCAAATCTTTTCTGTCTCCTTGAGGGCGAAAGGTTTTGTCGTGCCCTCTTCACGACTGTCTTGGTATGTTGGACCATGATAGTTCGTTGGTGATGTGGACACCAAGGAACTTGAAATTCTCGACCTTGCTCCACTTCTGCCCCGTCAATATTAATGGGGGCCTGTTCGGCCCGCCTTTTCCTGTGTCCACGATCAGCTCCTTGTTTTGCTCACATTGAGGGAGAAGGTTTGTTGTCCTGGCACCACACTGGCCAGTTCTCTGACGTCCTCCCCTATAGGCCGTCTCATCGTTGTCTGTGATCAGGCCTACGCTGTTGTGTCGTCAGCAAACTTAATGGTGTTGGAGTTGTGTTTGGCCATGCAGTCCGCGGTGAACAGGGAGTACAGAAGGGGACTAAGTACACACCCTGAGGGGCCCCAGTCTTAAGGATCAGCGTCGCCATACGTGTTGTTACCTACTCTTACCACCCAGGGGCGGCCCATCAGGAAGTCCAGGATCCAGTTGCAAAGGAGGTGTTTAGTCCCAGAGTCCCTTAGCTTAGTGATGAACTTCGTGGGCATATGGTGTTGAAACGCAGAGATGTAGTATGAACCGCATTCTCACGTAGGTGTTCCTTTTGTCAAGGTGGGAAAGGGCAGTGTGGAGTGCAATTGAGATTGCGTCATCTGTGGATCTGTTGGGGTGGTATGCGAATTGGAGTGGGTCTAGGGTGTCCGAGAGGATGCTGTTGATGTGAGCCATGATCGCCTTTCAAAGCACTTCATGGCTACGGACGGGATTGCCACGGGGAGGTAATCATTTAGGCAGGTTACCTTTGCTCCTTTGGGCACAGGGGCTATGGTGGTCTGCTTTGAAACATGTTGGTATTAACAGACTCGGTCAGGGAGAGGTTGAAAATGTCAGTGAAGAACACTTGACAGTTGGTTCGCGCATGCTATGGGTTTCCCTTTGTTGTCTGTAATAGTTTTCAAGCCCTGCACATCTGATGAGCGTCAGAGCCAGTGTAGTAGGATTCATCTTAATCCTGATTGACGCTTTGCTTGTTTGATGGTTCGTCTGAGGGCATAGCGGGATTTCTTACGTACAGTCACTGGTGGGAAACAACTTGTTATCATGGACGTATTGATGAAGCCGATGACTGAGGTGGGGAACTCCCTCAATGCCATTGGATGAATCCTGGAACATATTCCAGTCTGTGCTAGCAAAACAGTCCTGTAGTGTAGCATCCTCGTCATCTGACCTTTCCGTATTGAGCGAGTCACTGCTATTTCCTGCTTTAGTTTTTGCGGGTAAGCAGGAATCATAAGGATAGAATTATGGTAAGATTTGCCAAATGGAGGGCGGGGGAGAGGCTTTGCATGCGTCTCTATTTGTGGAGTAAAGGTGGTCTCCAGGATTTGTTTCCTCTGGTTGCACATGTGACATGCTGGTAAAAATTTTGGTAAACGGATTTAAATCGGCCGACCTTCCAATGCTGTTGCCCTCTTGTTGAGTGAGAAGGAGAGGTATCGGAGAAAGAGAGCGATCAATGCAATAAGAAGAAGACTCAAAGATAAAGAACTAAAATCTAAGACTTGAAAGAGGCAAAGTAAATGTGCCTCTAAAAAGGTCTTATTAGCAGACAACGATATGTCAATCTTCCTCTGTTAGGCAGTACCTCATATTGATTACTGTGCGTGTATCTATTCACTGACTGAACTTTATTTAAATCAACCGCATTGATTGGACAGTGGGAAAGGACATACACTGAATCCTGACCTATGTGATGGGACTTGCCTCATTCTTCCACCAGTGTGTGCTGTGCCATAAAGCCTTCACAGTGTATGTAAACCACTGTCTAAAAATGCATAATTAACTGCTCTCACATAAACATACATCCATATTTTAAAAGCTGCATTTAGCATCATAGTCCACTTAGGGCTCCCCATAAAATGTCTCCTCAAATATGATGTGATTGCTTTCCAAACATTTCTAAACTAAACTGCAAGCTCTGAATAGTGTATGTTTTTTCTCTGTGGGAGCAGAAGCAGTAGCTGTGTGTGTGTGTGTGTGTGTGTGTGTGTGTGTGTTTAACTGTGGTGTGTGGTGTTTAACTATCCTCAAGTGGAGACATTTTGCCAGTCCCAACAAGGAAAAATGCTATTTTAGGGGTGATTAGGGTTAGAATTAAGGTTAGTGATCAAATCAAATCAAATGTTATTTGTCACATACACATGGTGTTAGGGGTGTTGAGGGTTAGGTATAGTTTTAGGGTTAGGGGTTAGGTTAGGGGTTAGGTTAGGGAAAATAGGATTTTGGATGAGCTCTGATCGCCACAGGGCTGAGCCACTTCTGGTAGTGACTCTGCTTTATTTTTAACCCTCCCTTTGATGGTGAATCTGACAAAATAACTGGACAGCTATCATGTAACATGTTATTACGTGGGGCCCAAAATGGTGGCCGCAGTTTCACGACTCCTCTAGAGTAAAATACAGCTTTCATGGCAACTGGGGTGACTCCTCTAGAAATAGCTAGTATAGCTAACACAGGGAGAGTGGAGTGCCATCCATTACTCAGTCTGTGAGCATGTGGGATAGGTTTGGCTGCCAGTTTTTCCCATCACCACCCATCCTTGTAGACTCAGAGAGAGAACTGGGTGCAGAAGTAGGGACTGGTGGAAAAACAGGCTGTGCTGTGCACACAGCTGGGAGGACCAGTGGAAAACTAGCTGGTGGAACACTAGCCTGGTGGAGAGGCATCTGTTGAGCTGCAGGTCATTCACAGTACAGTCATGCGGAGACCAGTGGAACACTAGCCTGGTGGAGAGGCTATCTGTTGAGCTGCGGTCAGTACACAGTTCAGTCATGCGGAGGACACCATTGGAAATAAATCTCCAATCTCATCTGAAAAATATTAGTTACAGTAAATACGAATAGAAAGAAATTATAGACTTAAATTATCCACACCTTTACTTACTCATAGAAGCCCTGTAGCATATTTTAGCCCATATGATGCTCTCTGCACTGTCTGTAACCTTGAGAGAGCATTGAGGGACCTGCCATTGATTGATAGCCTTGAGTGAGGCATCAAAACATTGAGTGTTGGCCTCAGCGCTACAGAAGGAGAGGAGACGAGAAGGCTTCTTGATAAGGACATGTTGCCTTTGATGTGCTTGCTTGTCTAAATAATTTACTGATATAGTTCCTAATAGAGCTTTGTTCAGAGAGCAACAGTCAGGACCGTAGTTATTGGTTTACAGACAGCCTCTCAGAAGTTTTTTTACATAAGAGAAAGCGAAACATCTGTGAGTCAGGAAGGTGGTGTTCCATCCGAAACGAGCTGATTGTGGTGACCCGTGGAATGTCGTCCTACTCCTCGTCAATGGCTGTGCGAAGTTGCTGGATATTGCAGGAAGTGGAACACGTTGTCGTCCACGTCAATCCAGAGCATCCCAAACATGCTCAATGGGTGACATGTTGGTGAGTATGCAGGTCATGGAAGAACAGGGAAATTTTCAGCTTCCAGGAATTGTGTACAGATTCTTGCGACATGGGGCCATGCATTATCATGCTGAAACGTGAGTGTGGCGGCGGATGAATGGCACGACAATGGGCCTCAGGATCTCGTCACGGTATCTCTGTGCATTCAAATTGCCATCTATAAAACACAATTGTGTTCGTTGTCCGTAGCTTATGCCTGTCCATACCGTAACCCCACCGCCACTTTGTTCACAATGTTGACATCAGCAAACTGCTCCGCCTATACGACGCCATACACATGGTCTGTGGTTGTGAGGCCGTTTGGACATACTGCCAAATTCTCTAAAATGGCATTGGAGGCGGCGACTTATGGTACAGAAATGAACATTAAATTATCTGGCAACAGCTCTGGTAGACATTCTTGCAGTCAGCATGCCAATTGCACACTCCCTCAACCTTGATACATGTGTTGTGTGACAAAACTGCACTTTTAGAGTGACATTGTATTGTCCCCAACACAAGGTGCACCTGTGTAATGTTTAATCAGCTTG
>NW_019942753.1:312544-331181 GCF_002910315.2 Salvelinus sp. IW2-2015 | reverse complement strand
TCTCTCTCTCTCTCTCTCTCTCTCTCTCTCTCGCTCTCTTGTGGAGGTCAGGTGTGGTGTAGAGTGAGAGCCAGCCTGTGTTTAATTACATTAATAAACAGCCCTGTGAGGTGGCGTGCCCTCTCTTCTCTCCTCTCCCCCCTCTTTCTCCTCACCCTCTCTCTCTCCTCTCCCTTTCTCAGGTTCCCTCAGTGTCGTTCCACAGGCCTCAGTCGGTTCTGTAGAGAGAGGCCCCCTGCAGGCCAAAGCCCAATAGCTGCCAGGTTACATTTCATGGCTGATTGCGAGGCATGTGTTTATCCCCCTCTCCTCCATCAGTTCCAACCCCCGTCTCCAGTGGTTCCCGACACGCTCGCCTCGCTGGAGGTCATGTCAGAGATTTTCTCCCTCCCCTCTCTGATGCAGGTCGAGGTCTGGGTGAAATGGGCCTCTTAACGTGCTGCAGCTGCATCTCTCTCAAACACCAGGTAATGAGGGACATGCCCTTCCTGATAGGCTCCTCAGAGTTGTAAAACACCTCATCATCCCCCCTCCTCCCGCTCCTCCTCCCCCTCTCCCACCACTGATGGTCATGTGCAAATACTCACCTCCTCTCCTCTTTTTGCATCTCACAAATTCAATTTGGAGGGGAATTTAAATATTTATTTGAAGAGGAGATGTAGGTGTTTGCCAAGGCTCTGCCTGCTCCCTAGTATTTGTAGAGGCTCTCTCTGTCTGTCTGCGTCATAAAGCTGAAATCAGCTTCAAACAGAATACCCCCTGGGCCAACAGACAATGGTCCTGCACACAAACATTAATAGCAAACCAGGCTGGCATATGACAAGAAGCAGTAACTTATTGCCATGCTTCCCCATGAAGAGACTTCCCTAGGTTGACAACAGGTCTGTACGATTTAATATGCATGCAAATACCAGACTCTTCAACAGGTTGTCAGAAAACAGTATACACCCCCCTTCCATAGTCAACAGGCCAGCTGTTAAAAGTGGTATCATCTCCTCCAAGACCATTACAGTTTAATGTGGCTGCATATAAAATCTGCATTTTTCTATAATGGAGGTGCTGAACCTGGGGTAAGGAAGCATACAATGCTGTCGCCTAAGCTTGTTGGGTGACAAATTGTATATATTTTATTGCAATTCTCCAATTTGTACATGTTTTGAGTGACTTTTTAGAGATCAATGGCAAAACAAAGATTAGAGAATTTAAACTGGAATAAAAGCTTAAAGTGGTTGTACCAAGTAGCAAGCTATATGCCATGGGCACGCGATTATCTAAAGAGGTTGACATTTTTTAATAATCTTTTTTCAAAGCCCTATGGTTCTGTTCTTACTCCCACCTCAGGTTTATACATCCATTTACATCTTAGTTCTTTACAAAATAATAGATCCAGAGAAAATACAAAAAATTGTTTCAAACGAGATGTATTCATGTTTATTTGAGAATGGCATAAATGTGAATAGATCAAATGAGTTTTCATGACTTCCTTTTTCCTTCATTCTTCACAGAGAATGTCTCCATTTTTCAATTGTTCTGTGGCTTTTTCATTTATTCATCCCCCCACAATTAGTATTCCTCTCCCAACGAAGGCTTTGGGTTATTACGAATAGCAGTGATACAACTGCCTCACAAATGTTCCTTCTCTTTATCAAAGTGTTTAGTACCCTTCACACACACATGCTAATTAATAACGTTGTCCCCGAACAATGAAAAGTCTCTCAGAATAGTGTGGACCACAGAAAGTGTAGCCTTGAGGGATGTGTCCTCTTCAAAACATCAGGTTGACTGAAAATATATTTTTCCTATTCTTTCTCTCTGAACCACCATCTCTCTCTTTCTCAATCCAATTAAATTCAAGGGATTTATTGGCATGGGAAACATATGCTAACATTGCCAAAGCAAGTGAAGTAGATAATAAACAAAGTTAAATAAACAATACAATTTAACAGTAAACATTACACTCACCGAAGTTCCAAAAGAATAAAGACATTTAAAATGTCATATTATGTCTATATACAGTGTTGTAACGATGTACAAAAGGGAAAATAAATAAACATAAATATGGGTTGTATTTACAGTGGTGTTTGTTCTTTACTGGTTGCCCTTTTGTTGTGGCAACAGGTCACAAATATTGCTGCTGTGATGGCACACTGTGGTGTTTCACCCAATAGATATGTGAGTTAATCAAAATTGGGTTTGTTTTTGAAATCTTGTGGATCTTTGTAATCTGAGGGAAATATGTGTCTCTAATATGGTCATGCATTTGGCAGGAGGTTAGGAAGTGCAGCTCAGTTTCCACCTAATTTTGTGGCCAGGTCTGCCTACGGCGACCATTCTCAATAGCAAGGCTATGCTCACTGATTCTGTACATAGTCAAAGCTTTCCTTCATTTTGGGTCAGTCACAGTGGTCAGGTATTCTGCCACTGTGTATTCTCTGTTTAGGGCAAAATAGCATTCAGTTTGCTCTGTTTTTTTGTTAATT
Source organism: Salvelinus sp. IW2-2015 (assembly GCF_002910315.2). Classification (NCBI taxonomy): domain Eukaryota; kingdom Metazoa; phylum Chordata; class Actinopteri; order Salmoniformes; family Salmonidae; genus Salvelinus; species Salvelinus sp. IW2-2015. Next base: position 328,701 of record NW_019942753.1, on the reverse strand, counting down.
CTTTCCAATGTGTCAAATAATATATTTTTGTTTTCTCATGATTTGGTTGGGTCTAATTGTGTTGCTGTCCTGTTTGTGAACAGAAACTCCAGACCAGCTTGCTTAGGGGACTCTTCTCCAGGTTCATCTTTCTGTAGGTGATGGCTTTATTATGGAAGGTTTGGGAATAATTTCCTTTTAGGTGGTTGTAGAATTTAACGTCTCTTTTCTGGATTTTGATAATTAGCGGGTATCGGCGTAATTCTGCTCTGCATGCATTATTTGGTGTTTTATGTTGTACACTGAGGATATTTTTGCAGAATTCTGCATGCAGAGTCTCAATTTGGTGTTTGTCCCATTTTGTGAATTCTTGGTTGGTGAGCGGAACCCAGACCACATAACCATAAGTGGCAATGGGTTCTATAACTGATTCAATTATTTTTTGCCAGATCCTAATTGGTATGTCAAATTTTTTGAATAGCCTTCTTGCCTTGTCTCGCAGCTCGTTCACATCTTTGTGGAAGTTACCTGTGGCACTGATGTTTAGGCAGAGGTATGTATAGTTTTTTTGTGTGCTCTAGGGCAAAGGTGTCTAGATGGAATTTGTATTTGTGGTCCTGGCAACTGGACCTTTTTTGGAACACCATTATTTTTGTCTTACTGAGATTTACTGTCAGGGCCCAAGTCTGACAGAATCTGTGCAGAAGATCTAGATGCTGCTCCTTGGTTGGGGACAGAGGCACCAGATCATCAGTAGACAGTAGACATTTGATTTCAGATTCTAGTAGGGTGAGGCTGGGTGCTGCAGACTGTTCTAGTGCCCTAGCCAATTTGTTGATATATATGTTGAAGAGGGTGGTGCTTAAGATGCATCCCTGTCTCATCCCACGGCCCTGTGGAAAGAAATGTGTGTGTTTTTTTGCCAATTTTAACCGCACACTTGTTGTTTGTGTACATGGATTTTATAATGTTGTATGTTTTTCCCCCAACACCACTTTCCATCAATTTGTATAGCAGACCCTCATGCCAAATTGAGTCAAAGGCTTTTTTGAAATCAACAAAGCATGAGAAGATTTTGCCTTTGTTTTGATTTGTTTGTTTGTCATCTAGGGTGTGCAGGGTGAACACGTGGTCTGTCTTATGGTAATTTGGTAAAAAGCCAATTTAACATTTGTTCTGTACATTGTTTTCACTAAGGAAATGTACGAGTCTGCTGTTAATGATAATGCAGAGGATTTTCCCAAGGTTGCTGTTGACACATATCCCACGGTAGTTATTGGGGTCAAATTTGTCTCTACTTTTGTGGATTGGGGTGATCAGGCCTTGGTTCCAAATATTGGGGAAGATGCTCTCTCTGTCTCTCTCTTTCTCGTTCTCTTTCTCTTTCTCTCTCTCCATCTCCCCTTCTCTCAGAGGGGCAGTTTGAGTCTGGGCACGGGGAGAGGGAGAGGGACCAAAGTTAATTAGACTGTGGGCCAAGGAGGGGGGCACTTGGTAATGGAAAGGAGGTGTGTTGAAACAGATGGCCCAGAATGTATTAACTTGCAGGAGAGCTCCAAGGAACCCCCTGGACCAGACATTAGTCCTGCCACTGTCTGGGACTCGGTGGAGGGAGGTTAGCGGAGTAGACTGGATAAATAATTCAGCTACAACATGTCACCTCCATGAATAGACATGAATATGTGTAAATACACAGGAAATACATATGGGTATGTTAGCACATGATTTTCCAGAAACGCTTAATAAATGTGTATTTATAGCCAGAAGTGACCTTACAGCCATTAAAACCCCTGATGGTAGTTGGAGGTTGACCAGAGGAGTCTGGCCAGAGGTCAGCATGACTGGCTGGCAGGGGTAACAGGGCCTGAGAATGTGACAGTTAAAACCTCTTGTAGCTGGCCAGACTACTCTCAATATTCCAGCAAGCATTAGCATAAGAGAACCATACAGTATACTGACCTCTGTATCACCCCAAACATACACTACCAATTCTTTGGAGATTTATTCATGTGCAACCTTGGACTCACTGTCGGTCTACTCTGTAGGTGGAAAATGTATTAACTGTGAGAAAAGCAAAAGTTTCTATACGACATAAACTAGGCCTAAATACAGTAATGGCACATTGTCCTGTTTATTCTGTGCGGTATGAAATGAGAGGAGCTGCACAATGCTGTACTGAACCCTTGAGGTACACAGGCATCCTAACAGGTAGACGTATCTATGTAAATCATCCAGTGGTCTGACTGAGCTGCAGTTTACACACACACACACACACACACCTGTCTCTTATACACATCTAGATGTGTATAAGAGACAGGTCTTTGCCAGAGGATATATACCTGCCTCTCCTCCAAGGAGATTGTTATCCCACGTTTACAACCCACTGGTGCTTCACCTTGACATGGACAAGACTAGAACTATCTTACTGACTTTAGGAACGCTGTGATATGTGAATGATCAACCTTTCCCAAACTTAAAATGTAAATGTCGAAAATGTATTGAAATAAAATAACATTCACACTTTATTTGGATAGTCCCAGATTTTCCATCTGTAGATGCTCTACAGATGGTCATACTATCAACAAACGATCTGTTACGGTTAGGGTTAGGGTTAGGTTTAGAATACGGGTAAGGTTGAAGGTTAGGGCTAGGGTTAGGGTAACGGTTAAGGTTAGGGTTAGAGGTTTAGGGTTAGTAGATAGTTAGTTGAAATGTTAGTGATGTGAAATGTTAGTGAGTCTGTAGAGTGTCTACAGATGGACTATCCAAATAAACTGTCCATAACATTGTGGCTCCGCCTCAGAATATGCATTTACATGCTTTTGAAATAGTACCGTTTTGCTCATGGTTCTACATCTGCATTCAAAGTAAAGCCTGCTCCTATGCCTGCCAAGCCAGATCCACCAAAGGTTTTCAAACGTCTGTAAGCTACTCTTTAGCACAACCAGAACTCACTACACGGCCCTACAATACACCACTCGAGAGACAACTCTGCTGAAATCAAACAGCTCATACAAGAGAAGCGCTAAAAGCTAATGAAAAATAGATTTGGTGAAAAAGGTTTATTTTTCTTCCCTCTCTCTCCAAACGCGAGGAGGCGATGGAAGCCGAACAACATGTGCGCCAGCAGCTAGCGAGAACAGCTTGTGAACTAGTTGAGTGGGCTCTGTGAAGCCGGGCTGCTATACGTGTGACTCATCTCATCGGAGTGAGCTTCAAACACCACACTGAACCACTGATCCTGCTGGGCCTCCACCAAAGTAAAAATAGACTGCCATGACAACTGTACGCTCGGCGCCGTAAAGAAGTCCATTAACATTATGTGATGCTGCTGTTGAGAGTTCTGGTTCGCCTCACCTCCAGCTGTCACCATAACACTGACTCATTCTCCWCATACCCTTCATCAAACAGAATACGTTGCCTACTTCTACATATTGGGCATTGAGAGAAAAACATGGTGATGATTCTTTGTTCTCTGTGAATGGGCTTGCCAGGCAGTGATCCTGCTGGCTGCTTGTACGTCAGTACTGTTACCTGTGATGCCTCAGTGGAGCCCTCCTGCCATTGGGTGTGAATGGACTCAGAGTCCTCCATTCTACTCTCTACTCACCTCACAGTACTGTGTAGATGCTCATGTTGTCCTCATCTGACTCACAGCGGTGTGTGTGTGCGTGAGTGCGTGCATGCGTGAGTGTGTGTCTGCGTCCGTGTGTGTGCCTGTGTGTGCGTGTGTGTGTGAGGGAGGGAGGGAGGGAGGGAGGGAGGGAGGGAGGGAGGGGTTTTCTCCACCAAACTGTGACATTGCAATAACACAACAGCAGTGTATTCATATAGCTGAGTCGCTTTGTTACATCCAACATAATGCCCCAAAAAATGCATATTCAGATATTGTTAAATGGAGAAATGTAACCATACAGAGAGAGCAAAATGCCTGAGTGCGCAACATACTCCTGGGAACCAGGCAGGCAGAGAGGATTGTGGGATTCATTAGCTGCCAGGAAGCAGATGACTCATGGCGGTCTCCATGACCTGTTGTTTGTTTGTCTCTCATTTATACATTCCCTCTGTTTACTGCAAATCTTTAATGTGCAATGCAAGATGCCTGTTTGGCATTCAGGGGAACGGCCAGGCACTAACACTAGAGAGGACGCCCACCATAAAGGATATAAGTCCCTCATCAATGAGATGTAATCCAGCCTTTATAAATGAAAATGAACCAAGCCTAAACAATCCCTCTATACGCAGCCCAGGCTTGGACCAACAAGTGKTATACTGCCACTTCCATTGTGCACAGGCAAATGAATGAATTTTGAGGGAAGTCAAGTTTTGAAAGCAAATGATTGCTTCAGAGAGAGTGGTTTTCTCTCCTGTGGCGTGTGGGGAAACAGTGCACTGACAGCACTACCCCTCCCTGAGGCAGCCAGCAGCAGATAGAGCCTGTGTGTTGGAGAAAGCTCCAGGATTACCATACCACTCCTAAATTCACATAAATACTGTCACACCTCATAGAGGCAATAACATGAATATCAATGGCTCTTTTCTCTCTTCAATTTGACTCATTCTTACAAGATGGACAGTGAAATGTGTTCATGCCTGAYTGCATTACACCTCGTCTACTCCCCATGATCTGTTTAATTGGTTAATAATGAACACACACTGAGGTAATTTCCTTTAAAACCATTATACACTCCCAGGGTTGTCCGTCTCTGATTTGGGAAATTCAAGGTACTGAATCTATTTGGAGGTATTTCAAATAGCTTGCCTATGACTTTTCCGGTGAGTCACCTTGAATACGTTGTGAATAAGGTTTGTCATAAAAAAGGGATGAAGTGACATGGGGTATTCAGGTGTGAAAAATCCTGGAGGACACATGATATTCTTCTTGTGTGCATTCTTTCTTTGTGAAAAGTTCACATGCCTCCACAAGCACAGCTTGGAACTCATCTGACTGCACTCCATCTGTGAGAGGCCCAAGCACGTCGGTTCCCTCCGTTTCAGTACAGGTGGTGAGGCTTGGCAGCGGCAAGCCTGAGAACCCTGTCAACCTTTCTGAGACGCCTCCACGCACTCAAACAAAAAGATGTATACACAGCAGCAGCAGTAGCATAATAGGAGATAGCATGCAGCCAGGCAGCAGTACCTGCATGTCTGTTCCCCTGCCAAGCAGTTTGGAAGTCTTCACAGCTGTGCAGGCAAGGTTCCCCACTGAGAGAAGACAAAAAGAAGGAAACAAAAAAAAATCACAAAACCAAAGGGCGGCACTGACGYTACATTAGCTCTGCCTTTATGGCAATGAATGCCTCTGATGGTATTGACAAGGGGGCCTGTTGTGCTTTTATACCCCATTCAGCATGTAAACTCTGCAGGATCTTTTTAAAAACGATCTACAAAGATGTGATTAAATAGAAAATAAATTATTAAAGCTAACCAAAGCAATGCAATGCCAGATGTTACTAGAGCCTTTTAAATACCCCTCCTCTCCCCAAACAACCACACTCCTGCATACATAGGAGAGGAACCTTCTCAWACAAAGACAAATATGAAAACATCTGCAAGATCTATTTTGATTTCATTCAACATAGAGGATATGCTTGGGATATGTATTAAATATTGAATTGACATATATATATATATATATTTTTAAATCATATACATAGATGTTACAATCATGCAACAATCAATATTTGCCGCGCCTATATAACTATGTGTAACGTCCGGGGTGTAGTGGGTGAGAAGTTAGGCGCAGGAAGCAGAGAGTTCAGGGTGGTGCTATTCCTTTTAATGCACAAAAACCGGTGAACATAAACCAACCCCACGAAACACAGGGCGCACACCAAAACAAATGCCCCAAACACGGGGGACTTAAACAGTCCAGCAAAACTCATAAAAATGGGAAACCCGTAATTCACAGACGTGTACACGTGTACACCAAACAATCCCGCACAACCAGCCTGACTAATCAGCCTAAAACACAAACAGGTGCAACCAATAAACAGAAAGGGGAAAAAGGGATCAGTGGCAGCTAGTAGGCCGGTGACGACGACCGCCGAGCGCCACCCGAACAGGAAGGGGAGCCACCTTCGGTAGGAGTCGTGACACTATGCATAAGATGTAATGAGGATATCTGAATGTTAACCACTAGTTAGGCATATATTCCTTCTAGATAGAGTTGAAGTCGGAAGTTTATATACACCTTACCTGAATACATTTAAACTCAGTTTTTCACAATTCCTGACATTTAATCCGAGTAAATATTCCCTGTATTAGGTCAGTTAGGATCACCACTTTATTTTAAGAATGTGAAATGTCCGAATAATAGTAGAGATAATTATTTATTTCAGCTTTTCTTTCTTTCATCACATTCCCAGTGGGTTAGAAGTTTACATACACTCAATTAGTATTTGGTAGCATTGCCTTTAAATTGTTTAACTTGGGTCAAACGTTTTGGGTAGCCTTCCACAGGCTTCCCACAATAAGTTGGGGTAATTTTGGCCCATTCCTCCTGACAGAGCTGGTGTAACTGAGTCAGATTTGTAGGCCTCCTCGCACACGCTTTTTTAGTTCTGCCCACAAATTTCCTATAGGGTTGAGGTCAGGGCTTTGGCATGGCCACTCCAATACCTTGATTTTTTGCCCTTAAGCCATTTTGCCACAACTTTGGAAATATGCTTGGTGTCATTGTCCATTTGGAAGACCCATTTGCGACCAAGCTTTATCTTCCTGACAGATGTCTTGAGATGTTGCTTCAATATAACCACATCATTTTCCTGCCTCATGATGCCATCTATTTTGTGAAGTGCACCAGTTCCTCCTGCAGCAAAGCACCCCACAACATGATGCTGCCACCCCCGTGCTTCACGGTTGAGATGGTGTTCTTCGGCTTGCAAGGCTCCCCTTTTTTCCTCCAAACATAACAATGTTCATTATGGCCAAACAGTTCTATTTTTGTTTCATCAGACCAGAGGACATTTCTCCCAAAAGTATGATCTTTATCCACATGTACAGTTGCAAACTGTAGTCTGGCTTTTTTTATGGCGGTTTTGGAGCAGTGGTTTCTTCCTTGCTGAGTGGCCTTTCAGGTTATGTCGATATAGGACTTGTTTTACTGTGGATATAGATACTTTTGTACCTGTTTCCTCCAGCATCTTCACAAGGTCCTTTGCTGTTGTTCTGGGATTGATTTGCACTTTTCGCACCAAAGTACGTTCATCTCTAGAGACAGAACACGTCTCCTTCCTGAGCGGTATGACAGCTGTGTGGTCCCATGGTGTTTATACTTGCATACTCTTGTTTGTACAGATGAACGTGGTACCTTCAGGCATTTGGAAATTGCTCCCAAGGATGAACCAGACTTGTGGAGGTCTACAATATTTTTTCTGAGGTCTTGGCTGATTTCTTTTGATTTTCCCATGATGTCAAGCAGAGGCACTGCGTTTGAAGGTATGCCTTGAAATACATCCACAGGTACACCTCCAATTGACTCAAATGATGTCAATTAGCCTATCAGAAGCTTCTAAAGCCATGACATCATTTTCTGGAATTTTCCAAGCTGTTTAAAGGCACAGTCAACTTAGTGTATGTAAACTTCTGACCCACTGGAATTGTGATACAGTAAATTATAAGTGTAATAATCTGTCTGTTAACAATTGTTGGAAAAATTACTTGTGTCATGCACAAAGTAGATGTCTTAACCGACTTGCCAAAACTATAGCTTGTTAACAAGACATTTTTGGAGTGGTTGAAAAACGAGTTCTAATGACTCCAACCTAAGTGTATGTAAACTTCTGACTTCAACTGTAGTTATATCCTTCTCTAGAATATTTGCCACCACTGACTGATGAACAATTCATCTCTGCATAACCTGTTGCCTGGCTCTCAAAATAGCCTTACAGTAGTGGAGTCATTCAGCATCCAATCAATAATCTCATCCTTGCCGTAATAGTACACATCATCACCACTTAGGATCTCTGACCTAATTATGACCAAACTGTTGAGCCTTTCATAAACCATGATTACCTAAAGCAAAACTTAATTAGTTGTACTTTAATATGACAACATATACATTTTCAGAAAGTTATTTGGATATGTATAGACAAAGTCCCGTTGATTATGAAGCGGTGAAAAGAACCCGTAGATCAGCCCAAAAACTGTTGAAGCTAAACCGTAGCGCCAATTCAGCACCATGGACAGCAACATGTTAGGACCGTAGATACTGGGTTTTCTTTGAGCGCGCGACATCAAAACACAGCAGACAATAGCCTACACATATCTAAATGTGTCTTTCCTATTAGCCAGAACAAGGCTACCTGTGAGAATGATTATCTACAGAATTCAATTTCATACGTAGCCTACAGCGGCAAGTTCCTGTCTTTGTTCCTCTTAAAAGTCTCGAGCTTTCCCTTTACACAAATGTTTGGATTCTCACTACACCCTGCGGGCGCTCGGTCGTTCTGCCCTCCAATTGGCTAAACCGGTCTTATTATGCAAATTAGCTAGGGGTCTAGTCAGAAGCCTACGAGCTGACGTCACTAGGCAGAGTGGCAGCTGACACAGGGAGAAAGAAACAGATTGAGAACGGGAAGAGGAATGAAAATACATCAAACATAAATAAAGCGAAATCAAAGCAATAGGATAGATTGAGAGAAAGGAGTAAGAAGAAGAGAGAAACTGTGTAAAAAGGGAGAGGGACAGGGAGAGAGAAAGAAGATAAAAAATAAAGTAGGGGGAGTTTGCAGTTGACTTGAGAGAGAGGGAAAGGGAGAAAGGGAGAGAGAGAGCGAGAGAGAGACCAGCCGCCGGCCCATTTAGGAAAGATGGCTACAGTCACTGCAAACGGAGTGCAGCAAGAGAATGGATTCAGCACCACGAACAGCGCCGGCAGGATGAACGGACTCATGATCGGTCAGAACACCATTCCAATGAAGGACCACGACGCCATCAAGCTGTTTATCGGACAGATTCCCAGAAACCTGGAGGAGAAAGATCTGAAGCCCCTTTTTGAGGAATTCGGAAAGATATACGAACTCACTGTGCTGAAAGACAGGTTTACGGGAATGCATAAAGGTCGGTTCTGGTATCATTTCTTTGCTTCTGTATGCACGCAGCAACATTTTCAAAAACAGTATATATTTTTTTAAAGCATTCGAGGCTCTAATGAGAGCATAAAAAGTGTAATTATTGTAGATGTTTGTGGCATGTGGGAGTTTCCTGCAAAGCGGTACGTTGTTGCTTTACACACACACACACACACACACACACACACACGTGTGCGAATGAGTGCGCGCGGGTTAATTGTCAAAGTGTCAACCCCTCATCCGCTAGGATACTACTGCTTTGTAGCCTATGTCTGTGTATGTTTACATTGACGCTCATGTGCTGGGCTCCTAGTTAAGGGGTGGGACAAGGAATGTCTGTTTGCTTCACGGTGCCTGATAGTTAGATCGTCATAGACAGATAAGCTAAAATATACTCCGGAAGAAGGAGGACGGAAATCACCACTGGGCATGAGATGTTAGTTATTAGGGCTGTGTGACGATGCTGATGTGGCATTTTGAGAAGGCTAATGTATACGTTTTAGACGTAATTAAGAGACCAAAATAACTGTTTAGATCACTGCCATTTATTGTAGTGTAGGCTAGTTCAGGGGGCGGGGCCCAGGAAATAAAAAGCATCCAATGTTGCATAGCAGAGGCATGGGAACAGCATGGGGTCTCTCTCTCGCGCTCTTTCACCGGCCGGGTCACCTCATTGTCCGCAATGATCAGGAGCGATACTCATGTCATTATTTCATAGCGCGCGTAGAATACAGACTAAATGTGATTGATTATCCAGATGGTGTCCTTCTATTTCACTTCTGAACTAATATTACAACCCCGTACATTTAGCCGCTATTGTTTGAAAATATTGTCTACCGGTAGGCTATGTCAACATAATGTCCCAATGTCCTGTGAAGTATAGGCTATGTCTTAGAATCGAGGTGGTTGTCTATTTAAATGCTAGTGTTATAGACCTACCGAAAGCAAATACTAAAAAGTTACTTAATTAAAGGATACTTATTATTATTTTTATAATTATTAGTAGTAGTTGTAGTAGTATTAGTATTGCTTTAATATTTGTATTATTTTTTAAATATATATATATATATATATTTTAAATAATTTGTGTATTGTTACTAAAAGCAGGCCTAATATAGCCTAGTTATATAATGTGTTTAATTTCGTTATGTAGGAGGACGTTTAAATATGTGTGTAAAGCTATAATAAAAGGCTCTCTTCTAACGATTTTCCTAATCTCTTCTTGAGAAAAGCGCGCTTCCACTAATCACTGCTATACAGGTACAGCGCTGGGTTCGTCGTGGGACCAGTGCCAGCTAAATCATATAGTGCAGTATATAATTAAAGCTACTAGTTTACATTAATAGGTCATATTGCCAAAGAGCCTACAAGCCRCCGAGAGACAGAGAGGGAATCGTGACACAGAAATGAGCGGCCGCCCAGCAGTGTCCTGCTCCCGGATATCCCTTTACCCTGTGCCCTGAAGGTCTCTGCGCGCCACCTGTTCAGTGAGTTATCAGTCACTGCTGCTGGACCCACACACCCCGCGTTTCTCTTTGGAACATGATGATCGTTTAAAACAATATTCTCGATGCGTGTGTTTCCTACGTCTGCCTGTCCTCGAACTCCATGAATGTCAAAGCTCCAGGGCTGTTTGCTTAAAGAAAGATAATCCTGTTCACAAGCCAAACTGTCTGCCCAGTCAAATCAGCATCCGCCGAGGCCACTCCGGTGTACTAGTAGCCTATAATGTAGGACATATTATGTATTACTACCCACCGACTCAAAGTCACATTGGGAGTGCGCGAGAGTTGGCTACATGCGTGCTGTCTAATAAGATTTCATAAATGCATTTTATGGAGGAGTTTTTCCCCTCATATGGTCTTCTCACCTGTGATATATGCCAACATCTTTAAATGTTCCCTACAGAAAGGCACGTGGAAAATATTTTCTACAGACTCACAACTGGCATGTGAGTTTGTTTTTACTTTAAAATAGGCATGCAAAGGTCCTAAGCAATGGCTGATTCCGTTTTGGGGGAACAATGCTTTACAAAAAAGCCTGACTTCAAATAAAATAGTACTTCCTTGAAATAAAAACCATTTGATTTTAAGATTTTTTAAATACATTTGGGATTTGCATTTACAATAATTGAATACTCCATAATCGTAATCTAGCCTATTATTGGTCAGTCTATGTTTGTTTTGTATTCCAATTGTGATTGGTCTTTGGAGGGCGTTTTGAAATGTATAAAACCCACATTTCTTCTGGTCTTTAAACCCTAGTGAAGGCAAAAGTCTGATATGCATTGGTTTCAGGCCTAGACTACTCTTACATTAACTCTTTTATCAACTTCCACTGCCCTCCAAGAGTTGCTGAATTTCCTCTTCATCCTAGTAGACTATGCATACGGAAATACTAAAGGTATTGGTAAACTTACAATAGGCAAACTATAACCAAATGCGACTGTAAATCGTGAATGAAGTCTTACATGCTGACTACATGCGTCCACGTGCGCTATCGCACACATTTTGATTTTGTCTACCCACACCAGATGCGATCAGGACACGCAGATTGAAATGTCAAAACGAACTCTGAACCAACTATATTAATTTGGGGACAGGTCGAAAAGCATTACACTTTCATTGCAATTTAGCTAGCTAGCTTGCCTTTGCTAGCTAATTTGTCCTGGGATATAAACATTGGGTTGTTATTTTACCTGAAATGCACAAGGTCCTCTACTCTGACAATAAATCCTCAGTTAAAAGGGTAAACTGAGTTAGTTTCTAGTAATCTCTCCTCCTTCAGGCTTCTTCTTCTTTGGACTTTATATGGCGGTTGGCAACCAACTTTAAGGTGCATTACCACCACCAACTGGACTGGAGTGTGGACCTCAGTTCATTGTTCAATCACCCATGTGGGTATATGCTCCTAAAAACGAATGAGGAGATGGGAGAGGCGGGACTTGCAGCACATCAAGCGTCAGAAATAGAACCAAGTTCTATTTTAGAGCCTGGCTACGCATATACTCGTTAATGCGCGCGAGCAGTGTGGATGCAATGATTGAATAACATGTATGTGTACATTTATTTTGGGCAGCAGGTTAGTTAGCTGTAATAGCAGCCTACACTCAAATCATGCAAATACACTGAGTGTACAAAACATGAAGAACACCTGCTCTTTCCATGACATAGACTGAACATGTGAATCCAGGGGAAGGCTATGATCCCTTATTGATGTCACTTGTTAAATCCACTTCAATCAGTGTAGATGAAGGGGAGGAGACAGCTTAAAGAGGGATTTTTAAGCCTTTAGACAATTGAAACATGGATTGTGTATGTGTGCCATTCAGAGGGTGAATGGGCAAGACAAAGTATTTAAGTGCCTTTGCACGGGGTATGGTAGTAGGTGCCAGGCGCACAGGTTTGAGTGTTTTAAGAACTGCAACGCTGCTGGGTTTTTCACGCTCAACAGTTTCCCGTGTGTATCAAGAATAGTCCACCACCCAAAGGACGTCCAGCTAACTTGACACAACTGTGGCAAGCATTGGAGTCAACATGGGCCAGCATCCCTGTGGAACGCTTTCAATACCTTGTAGAGTCCATGCTCTGACGAATTGAGGCTGTTCTGAGGGCAAAAAGGGATGCAACTCAACATTAGGAAGGTGTTCCTAATGTTTTATACACTCAGCGTATATTTAGGCACATCTGTCGGCTATACTTCGTCTTTCACTGAGAGCTGCCTATGACGGAGCCGACAAGTTGGTGGAAAAATATGTAGACACCTGTTATTAGTGCTGAGTGATTAGTGCTTTTTGAGGTCGGTTCGGTTTTGGTTAGATTATTAAACAATAATCATGGTTTTCGATTTCAGTTTAGACAATTTGTTAAAACATTAAATGCAATATACATGATGTGGGTTAAATTTTGTAACAACACACAATACAACAATGAACTAAAGTCCCATGATAGTAGTTACTGCCCATTTCCGCTTATAGCTTATTAACCATTGTTTATTCATATTACTTTACTTTAATAAAATATTTAAGTTGTCTATATAACATTTGTTTTATTTGAATTTCCAAGTCATCTCTTCTCTATAGAGCTGCTGCCTATGCTGCAAAATCACAATTTTAGTAGTTCTTCAAAGTAAATAATGCATAGTTTTACTGCTGAATACCAACTATCAATCACATAGATTATGTATTTTCAGGTAGAGATACCTTGTGAAGCAACTGCTCTCTATCCTCTCAATTGTGCATTCTTCTGTCTCTTCTCTCCCTCTCCCTCTCCAACTCCCTCTCCCTCTCCGTGTCTGCCCCAAACAGACCGGACAAGTAGGCGTGCAATGGATTATGGTCATTGTAGTTAATTACCACGTTTTCTGCACTAAACTAGGTAGAATATTGGCCTGTTGGAAACTACAGCTCCCTACTACATCACACAGTTTGGGCTTGATCTGAATTCTCTGGGCATTGAGCTCACAGAAAAAAAACAGAACGAAACGGAATTCAAATAATTGAACTGATGTCGGTCAATTAGTTGTTTAAATATTGAAAAATAACCGACATCTGAGTTAATCGCTCAGCACTGCCTGCTATAGGTTGTTTTCAATAAAACGACACAATACGGTGCAGAGAGTTCGATTTGACTGCTAGGGGTCAAGGAGACCCCCAACTCCGCTAAAACCATTGACAACTGTATGCCGTTTTCAAGGGATTGTTAAATAAATGTTATAACTATTTGGTTTTAATATCATCACCTCTTGAAGAGTATAGTCAGAATGACACATTTCCAATTATTCCACACTTAACTCTATCACCAGAGTTATACAGCAAGTAACTGCATGCTTTTCATGCTCAGTAAACATCAATTGATTATGTAATTTCAGATACGTGAGGGTAGACTATCCATTTGGCATGTAGCTAGCTAGCTAGCTAAGCAAACAAACATTGTGTCATCAGAGATTATGCTTTTGGAAAGAGCTTGACATTGGCAAGTCCTCGTCCTGGTAAAGTTGTCAGTCGGACTACTGTCATCACCACGATAGATGGCAAGCACATCAAACAATATTTGGATATACAGCCATATAGTTTATACCCTGCAAGTTAACTTGTTAACTGGCCATATTAACGTGATCTGTTATTAACCTGCTAGCCAATTTGACATGGTCCATCAATCAATGTAGCCTATCATGTCTGTCAGCAGCAATCGTGATTAAACAGGCTTGAAAACAATGTTGAAACGGGGATGTTAGCCAACTTCACTAGGTAGGCCTACATTGGTTGGAGAAAAAAGTACATTAGATCTACTTACCACTATGTTTAGCCAACTGTACAACGTTTCTACCAGTAGCTTGCAAAGTAAACATTATCAGCTAACAGTACATCGGCAAATGCAGCCTTCTGCTGCTTGACAGGGAGAGCCCACGAAAACCATGCTGTATAACTCTGATGATAGAGCTAAATGTGCACAATTGTGTTGCATGGAATAATCGGAAATGTGTAGTTCGGACTATGCTCACAATATATGCTTACAGTTCACATTTATTTAACAATCCCTTGAAAACGGCTGTAAGAGCCGACGCTGGAGATGAGAAGCAGGTACGGAGAGTGAATGTTTAATCTTGCACAGACATGGAACAGCGTCAGAACTGGGAAATACAAAGACATATGACAAATAATGCTGAAGCGGGGAACAGACAGATACTGTATAGGGGAGGAAATAGCACAAGTGATTGAGTCCAGGTGAGTGCAATGAATCGCTGATACCTGTGACGAGGGAAGCAGGTGTGCGTAATGATGGTGGCAGGAGTGCGTAATGCAGGGCAGCCAGGGAGGGAGAGCGGGAGCAGGCGTGACAGTACCCACCCCTCTAGGGGTGTCACCCTTCATCCCACCTGGTCTAGCCTGGCGGGCCGGCCGAGGCATGGGTGCTGGACCAGCCGGCTGGGGCGTAGAAGCCCGACGAACCGGCAGAAGCGTAAGAGCCTGGCGAACCGGCTGAGGCGTAAGAGCCTGACGATCCAGTCGAGGCATGACAGCCTGATGATCCCGCTGGGACGTGGGAGCCTGATGAGCCGGCTGAGGCGTAAAACCCTGACGATCCAGCGGAGGCCTGACATGGGATGGCCGAGCCAACCCGGGGCAAGGAGACCTCTCGAGCCAGCTAGGGCGTGGAAGCCCGATGAGCCGGCTGAGGAAACCCCGGTTCCCTTGGCTGCAGCCCCCGGACACGACGTCACCACCAACCGAAACGCCAGCACTCCCCGATGCTTCATTTGATGGCTTCAGCATTCTGTAAGAACTGACGCTGGAGATGAAAAGCAGGTGTGGAGAGTGAACATTTCATTTACACAGACACGGAACAGGACAGGAACAGCGTCAGAGCTGGGTAGTACAGAGACATACGACAATCAATGCAGAAGCGCGGAACAGAGCTGGGGAACAGACAGATATAGGTGAGAAAATACAAAGGGGATTGAGTCCAGGTGAGTCCAATGAATCACTGATGCGCGTGACGAGGGAAGCAGGGTTGCATAATGATGGTGGCAGGAGTGCGTAATGCCGGGCAGCCTGGTGCCCTCGAGCGCCCGGGAGGGAGAGCGGAAGCAGGCGTGATAACGGCACATGGTTGTCAATCATTTTCGTGGAGCTGCGGGTCTCCTTGCACCCCAGCATGGAAATTGAACGCTCTGCACCTTATTGGGACATTTTATTGATAAAGACCTATTAAAATAAGAGCAAACAAGTATCCTATTCTTATGTCTCTGTCATATTCAACTAAATGTGTGTTGCATTAAAATAGGGCACAGGCTATATTGAACCATAACCCTGTCACATAACCTAGACTTAGCAAGCATAGTAGCTATTTTAGCAGGCCAATACCATTGTAGATGTCTACCAACAATGGCTGTGCATAGGCCTTCAGCACATTTTGTTTCAGCAACGTGACATCCCCTCCCTCAGACCAAGAGACATGTCATTGAAATGCCTCAGGTGGTTAAGGAGTGTGTCATCACAGTCTAGACTTAATGATTATTTCATTATTCAACTAATGGATCATCTTCTGCTACACCATTCATACCCAGAGTGATATAACACAGGGTTGCACCATCATTTTGGAT
>NW_019942753.1:294183-311985 GCF_002910315.2 Salvelinus sp. IW2-2015 | reverse complement strand
CTATGAAATGTAATGATCAGGGGATATAATGTTGTTACTCAATGATTTGGGTGGGGGTATAGATATTGTTACTCATGTGATGTATTGGAGTTGGTATAATGTACTACTCATGATTTGGGGGGGGGGGGTATAATATTGTTACTCATGAATTTGGGGGGTAAGATGTTGTTAATCATGATTCAGGGGGTATAGTTTACTGGTACTGCTTGATTGATTGTGGTGGGGGGGGGGTAAATTTGATGTAGTCGCAGGGATGATTTGGGGTATTAATGTTGCTAACTCTGATTTGGGGGGGGGGTATAAATATTGGTACTAGGGTGTGATGTGGGGCATGGGATTTGGGTGGGGGTGCCGGGCGGTGTAATATTGTCTTACTCAAGGGTGGTTTTTGACATTGTGGGTGGATGTCTCGGCTTGGGGGGGTACAGTGGGAAGGATGTTGTTGGTATTAATCAGATTAGTTTGGGGTGTTCCTGTGGGGGGTTCGATGTTGTTGATGTGATCTCATCCGGGCCAGGAAAGGGATGGGAGTGGGGAGTTGGATTTTGGGGGTATGGAATGTGTTGCTGACTTTATGGATTTGTGGCAGTGGGTGTTGCCTTTGATTTCTGCCTGTGAAGATATACTTGTTCGTTGTATAGGTTATATATGTTGGTGGCTATTCTTTCTCTAAACGTATTTAATTAAAATACTTATTTTTTATTTTTCTACTTTATACTTGTACTTACTACTAATCTTCTATGCTTTTAAAACTTGACTTACTTACTTACTTGCTACTTTGAGTGGCAGTGCCATTGTCCAGGTCGAGCTACTTGACCTGCCTTAGCATCAATCATTCCCTATGAGCCCCACATTATCATAATGGTTAGTGTCAGTCTGGGAACACATCCATTGTTCAGACATGCTGGATATGGGTGGGGGGCAAATCTTCTGCTTGAGTAGCGTTATCTATCACTCTCTCCTTCCTTCTCCAGCAGCTCAGAGAGGTGGATGGCACTCTGTGGAGCCCCACCACACRCATCTARGGAGATGAGATGCTAAGAGTAATTTAGGTTTSTCATTCGTTCTCCSCTCCCCAACAGGCAGGCYGAGTGTATAATTGGCTAYAAATGCCTTTSAMAATTTYACTTTAAAATCCACAAAAGCWTTTAAATGTCAAAGCAAGAGRGAGAGAAGGACTATAACTCTGAAACAATCTTTCAACTTGCCAAAAGCCTCATCATTACAAATGTGAATCAAAGAGCTAGAACAGCAAACCATCCTAACAGTCTTTTAATAACTGTGTCTGTAATCCACTGCTCTTTCAGGAACATGTCTGTGCTCTAAGACGTGGCCATTAGTTTAGAGTGTAGTGCACTGCTGTGAGATGTGCAGTCTCATGGTCAGGCAGCTGGTTTCACCTTTACATGAATCACACAGTGACGGAGCAGGTGGGTGACAGTGATTGGCAGGTACTCAGTTGAATGACAGGTGTAGGCCAGTCCACAGATGACCTCTCTGATCATTAGATAGGGAGTGTGTGAGGGAAACAGGGCCCTATTTTACTGCATGAAAATAGATAGATACCCACACACAGTTGAATGCTGCCAAAGTTCTATTGGGCAACGTTTCGAGCCGAAAGTCTTTGTTACCCTGGACCAAACATGGCCGTGTGCAGTGATGTAGTTGCTGTTTCTGCTTCTCACCGTCTCACTGCCTATAAAAGACAGACACCCCACAGTTGCTGGGTTCAGTTGACTATTTTAATTTAGAGAATTGAAGCACTTATGCTGAGGCAGGCAAGTTTATCTTTCAGGAAATGAGTTTGTAATAGTTTTCAGAAGAACATTGCTGCATCAGACTTCTAAGAAAGAAGCACTCCAAGAATAGCAATTTTCAGCAATTTTCATTGAACATGACACCAATGTTAATGAATGAATTGCAATTTGTTTTGTTGTTTTGTCAATTACAGATACAGATACCTGATGCAAGTAAACACAATTTACTGTAATTAAAAAATGCCTAAATGACAGCAATGTTTTTGTACTGTAATTAACATTTACAAGTTAACAGTAGAAACATTAGAAATAAAAGCCTATTTCTTATTACAACATCTGTATTTTTCATTTATTGACTCCTATTCCTTTTTTTGGGATCAACATTTTATTTATTTTCAAAGAAACACAGACAATAACAAAAAGCAGCAGGAATGGTTATATAATTACAGTAGAATAGACCACATATCCTATACACACATATATCGGCCACCCAACTGCATCAACCCACCATCCAACCCCTCCTGGCGACCACCCCAACCCACCATCCAACCCCTCCTGGCGACCACCCCAACCCACCATCCAACCCCTCCTGGCGACCAACCCAACCCACCATCCAACCCTCCTGCGGACCACCCCAAACCCACCATCAACCCTCCTGGCGACCACCCCACCCACCATCCAACCCCTCCTGGCGACCACCCCCAATCCACCAATCCAACCCTCCTGGCGGACCACCCCAACCCACATCCAACCCCTCCTGAAGCGACCACCCAACCCACCATCCAACCTCCTGGCGACCACCCCATATCCACCATCCACCCCTCCTGGCGACCACCCCAACCCACATCCAACCCCTCCTGGCGACCACCCCAACCCACCATCCAACCCCTCCTGGCGACCACCCCAACCCACCATCCAACCCCTCCTGCGACCACCCCAACCCACCATCCAACCCCTCCTGGCGACCACCCAACCACCATCCAACCCCTCCTGTGGCGACCACCCAACCCACATCCAAACCCTCCTCTGCGGGCGACCACCGCCAAACCCACATCCCAACCCCTCCTGGCGACCACCCCAACCCACCATCCAACCCCTCCTGGCGACCACCCCAACCCACCATCCAACCCCTCCTGGCGACCACCCCAATCCACCCAACCTGATCTCCATGAAATTAAAAACAAAATCAAGCAATTGTGATAAAATCAGCGGGGTACACTTTTGCACATGAGACAGAAAATGAACAAGTAACAGGCAATCTGTYGGGAAATATACAYACTATAGTAGTTTGATGGTTTCAGSTGCAGATAACCAGCTGTCAATTGTTGCTTGGCCTCATGRATCCTAGCAGTGGATAGTTCTAAATAAATGATATCTAGAAAAGGGCAGATCCAATGGGACATAGCCAAAGAATGTGGAGGTTGCCATCTTAGTGCCAATATCTTTTTAGCTGCTGTCAAACCTGACAACATGATACGTCTTTGCTGTAATGACATGATAAGTGGTGAATTATCATTAAGTGATAACAGTTTGGGGGAACAAGGTATAGTGATACCAAGTACGCCAGATAAGACAGAGGATACCTCTTTCCAAAATGTATCCACAACCTTGCCACTCTCAGTACATATGCATAAAGGAGCCCAAGCAGCGGAGGCTGYTGAGGGGAGGACGGCTCATAATAATGGCTGGAACGGMGCSAATGGAATGGCATCAAACCAWGTGTTTGATRTATKTGATAYCATTCCACTGATTCCRCTCCAGMCATTACCACAAGMYCATCCTCCCCAATTAAGGTGCCACCAACCTCCTGTGAGCCCAAGGCACCTTGGTTACATAGATCACACAGAGGASAGGTTATGATTTTCATTAAATTACATTTTCTAGGTGGACRRTAWACCCTGTGTATGAAATTAAAGTGTATCYRCTCATGATTGGGATTCTTAGATGAACCCACTAWGTCCTCCCATGCAGTATCCCAACAAATAKSATAATYRAMAGTAGATAGTTCTCTTATCCATTGATTCTTAACTGGTACTGATTTGTAAGCTGCAACTAACATAACCGTATACGGATCAAACCCTTTGAGTTACCATGTCTATCTAATATTCTATGTAGTTCATGTTGTGGGGGGGGGGTGAGCCCAAAGGGACACCATACACCCGCATCACTGATCTTAAACATAGATAAAATAAAGAAGAGGTACCAGGTATTTGAAATATAGCCCTAAGATCATCAAATGCGTACAAACCTTCATCTCTAAATAGATAATCCAAAACATGAACACCCCTATCCTCCTATAGGGGTGAATGATAAGGGGATACCGCCAGAAAGAAGGGAATGACTGTGGAAATTTGCCACTTCTGTATTGTTTTAGAATTGCTTTTATACTAAGCACAATGTTGTGAGTAAGAAGGAAATTAGTGGTCCAAAACGTAACTTAGCTTGTTTTAATGGTACTGCAGAATAGACAAGATCCTGAAGTCTGGGTGGTAAAGCCAAATTCTCTTCTATAGTCTCCAGGACACTAAAGTATTTGAATCAAACCATGCTGAAAGGGGGCATAGCACAAAAGACAAAAAGTTAAAGTTAAACTTCTATTCTACTGAGCCATTTACTTTATGTTCAGTTTCTTATCTTTTATTATTTCCTATTGTTGTTGCATTGTCGAGAAGGAACCTGCCTGTAAGCATTTAGTTGGACGATGTGTACCATGCGTATCCCGTACATACGACTAATAATACTTGAAACTAAAGTTAGGCAGAGAAAACTCCCTTGTCACGATGCATAGTGGATAGTTTAATTTGAGGTCACTTACCTTTCCATATAAATTTAGAGACTAAAGACAAGATATTGTCCAAGTATTTCTTTGGTAGAGCTAGTGTAATCATTGCAGAGAAACAGTTCATTTGGGGAGGAATATTCATCTTAATGATGGATATTTGAGCTTGTAGAGAGTTGGGAAGCTGTAAACATTTAGAAAGATATGCTTCTACTCACATATATTTGGAAATTATTTAATGCCATGTTTTGAGGAAAATATCTATACAGTATACCCAGATATTTAAGCATCATCTGTCAGAGCAGCTTACCGACCATTGCACCTGTACACAGCCCATCAGTAAATAGCCCACCCAACTACCTCATCCCCATATTGTTATGTATTATTTGCTCCTTTGCACCCCAGTATCTCTAGTTGCACATTCATCTTCTGCACATCTATCACTCCAGTGTTTAATTGCTAAATTGTAATTATTTCGCAACTATGGCCTGTTTATTGCCTTACCTCCCTAATCTTACTACATTTGCAAACACTGTATATATACTTTTCTATTGTGTTATTGACTGTACGTTTGTTTATCCCGTGTGTAATTCTGCGTTGTTTGTGTCACACTGCTTTGCTTTATCTTGGCCAGGTCGCAGTTGTCAATGAGAACTTGTTCTCAACTGGCCTACCTGGTTAAATAAAGGTGAATTTTCATTTTTTTATTTAAAAGCTCTTTACCAATGGGATGTGTTTGGGTACCATTGACAGAGTGAGTCCTAAGCTTAATGACATCATAGCTGATTTTGTCCAATTAATTTTGTACCCTGAGAGGGTGCTAAAATCATCAAATGTAGAGAGTATGTGGTAATTATGAGACAGCATTATCAGTGTACAGAAGTATGCCATCCCTATGTAAGGAAGGGTGCTGTCTGATTTTCTGTGTTAGCAGTTCGATGGAAAGGGAGAAGAGCAAAGGAGAGATTGGGCATCCTTGGCGACAGCTTCTGGATACGGGAATTGCCCCCTGTGGTCACCATGGCGGAAAGATTTGCATATAAAACTTGAATCATGCTCATAAACTTGGTTTCTAAATTAAATCGCTCTAATACCGACCATAGAAAATCCCACTCTGACCTATCAAACGCCTTCTCAGCGTCCAAGGAGAGAACGTTACATGGAGATCTAATGTCATTAGTGGCATGAACCTATCCCAAATGGGAACTACAAATGTGGCTCATGTGCACAGTGCAATAGCACTATAAAAACGTCTTTCTTCAGACACCCACATACAGGTCAAAGATCCCTGTTAGGGGTATCCTGTCATGCAAGACCAAGGGAGTAATCTATCTCATCACCTGTTCATGTGGAAAAGCCTATGTAGGACAAACGAAAAGACAATTAAAACAACGCATAGCTGAACACTGCAGCTCAATCAGGTGTAAGAACATTGACTATCGAGTAGCAGCTCACTTTGTTGAAGCTAACCATCCCATCTCCTCCCTCAAATACACAGGCATTGAGCATGTTGCTCTACCAAGGAGAGGAGGTAACATTGAGATCCTACTACTACTACTACAAAGAGAGGCTTACTGGATACCTCTCTAAAAACATTGACCCCTAGTGGTCTGAATATTTACTTTGATCTCAGGCCCTTCTTAAGAAACAAAATTGAACAATTATTTTTTACAGCTTATTAGCGTACACCTAATATGTTCTCGCTGTTGATAATGTTTATTATATATTAAGTTTGAACCAAAAGATTACATGTAACAAAAATGAAATACGAAATTATTATGTGAAATTGAATGAAACAATAATGTATGTTGATGCTAATATCATGTACAATATTCCAATATGTTTCTATATGATAACAATCGCGTAATATACTTAATATGCCATATACAATTTTTTAACAGTTTCACTAATTAATTTTAATTAACTTAATAATTTTGACACACCCCTCACTATTGTCATTGGTTACACTAATTGCACTGTGTGTCTACATAACCTGGTTCAAGTATTCATGACATTACCCCGAGGAAGGCACAGTGATGCCGAAACGTTGGTAAATACCCATTAAATTGCTGGGAGATTACATATGGAGTGTGCGACTTTCTTTATTTTGATAGTTTAGTTTATTCGCCGTTAGTCAGCACCTCCACACAAACTGTTATTCTGGGTGTGCACTAGCTCCTGTTTTTTTTATTAGTGGCATGAACAACATGTAATAAACGACACACGTTACCTAAGGCTAGTCGAGTTTTAATGAACCCTGTCTGATCGTGATGCACTAGTGTAGTCACACTGGATTCTAAACGGGCTGAGAGAACATTAGCATACAATTTAACTTCTGAGCACAACAACGACAAAGGTCGATAGTTACCCATTAGAGTGTGATCTTTATTGGGCTTCGGAAGTACCGCAATCATTGCAGAGTTTACGTCATTGTGAAAAGATCCCTTGTCAACAGAAGTCAGAATCAAATCATGTAAAAATAGGCCTAATTTATCCCAAAAGGCAAGGTAGAATTCTGGGATTTACCTTTTTTTATATTTGTTAGTGCCTATTTAAGTTCATCCAATGAAATTGCTTCCCCAAGGGATTGTGATTCTTCGTTGGAAAGGTAAGGAATATCTGCTCTTAGTGCCAACACCGCTCAAAGTAATATCAGATTTATAGAGCATAGAGCCCTCAAACTCAACTCTGGACCTCGAAGCCAGTTACACTACGCTGTTTCATTGTTCCCCTCTAATCAGGGACTGATTTAGACATTGGACACCAGGTGGGTGCAATTAATTATCAGGTAGAACAGAAAACCAGCAGGCTCTAGACCTCATAGGGTAAGAGCTGAATACTCCTGGCATAGAGTATTCAGCTAAAAAGAACAAATCTGCATTGATTTCCAAAGGATTAGTTAACAAGCCATTCTGTGCTTTCATAGCTGTAATATTAGAGTATTTCTCAGTGCCTCTGAGTCTCATTGCTAAAAGATGACTTGGTTTAGCCCCATTAAAATAATAGTTATGTCTGATTGGATGAATTAAGAATTCTGCCCTGTGTCTGAGCAAAGAATTACATTCTAATTTAACTGCATCTATTCTTTTCTTTTTGTCAACAGAGTAAGAGTTTTGTTGTTCTCATTCCAGATTAGCCAAACATGTTTCTAGTTTGTTAATTGTTCTCATTATGGTTTTATTAAGGTGAGACACAAATGACACTGACAAGTTCCTGATAAATCCCTTTATAGACTTCCATAGGATATGGGCATCTTCAACAGACCCATCATTCTGTGTTAGATAAACATCTAGTTATTTTTCAAATAGTAACGCTATATTGAAGCACCAGGTGTATCAGGAATCGTTAGTTTGATTATTACGAAGCTATGATCAGAAAGTGGACATGAGCATATCGTTGCATTATGAGTATCTGAGTATGCAGTGCGGGAAACTAGAATATAATCTATTCTGGAGTAGGATTTACACTACATGGCCAAAGGTATGTGGACACCTGCTCATCGAACATCTAATTCCAAAATCATGGTCATTAATATGGAGTTGGTCCCCCCCTTTTCTGCTATAACAGCCTCCACTCTTTTGTGAAGGCTTTCCACTAGATGTTGGAACATTGCTGCGGGGACTTGCTTCCATTCATCCACAAGAGCATTGTTGAGGTCGGGCACTGATGTTGGGCGATTAGGCCTGGCTCGCAGTCGGTGCTCCAATTCATCCCAAAAGTGTTCAATGGGGTTGAGGTCAGGGCTCTGTGCAGGCCAGTCAAGTTCTTCCACACCGATCTTGACAAACCATTTCTGTATGAACCTCGCTTTGTGCACGTGGGCATTGTCATGCTGAAATAGGAAAGGGCCTTCCTCAAACTTTTGCCACAAAGTTGGAAACACAGACTTCTAGTGTAAAGATTACCCTTCACTGTAACTAAGGGGCCTAGCCCAAACCATGTAAAGCATCCCCAGACCATTATTCCTCTTCCACCAAACTTTACAGCAGGCACTATGCATTCGGGCAGGTAGCATTCTCCTGGCATCTGCCAAATCGAGATTCGTCCGTCGGACTGCCAGATGGTGAAGCGTGATTCATCACTCCAGAGAGCGCGTTTCCACTGCTCCAGAGGCTTGTGTGCAGCTGCTCGGTCATGGCAACCCATTTCATGAAGCTCTCAAAGAACAGTTCTTGTGCTGACGTAGCTTCCAGAGGCAGTTTGGAACTCGGTTGTGAGTGTTGCAACCGAGGAAAGACCATTTTTACGCGCTACGTGTCTCAGCACTCGGCGATCCAGTTCTGTGAGCTTGTGTGGCCTACCACATCACGGCTGAGCTGTTGTTGCTTCGAGACATTTCCACTTCACAATAACAGCATTTACAGTTGACCAGTGCAGCTCTATCAGGGCAAAAAATTGATGAATTGACTTGTTGGAAAGGTGGCATCCTATGATGGTGCCACGTTGAAAGTCACTGAGCTCGTCAGTATTCTACTGCCAATGTTTGTCTATGGAGGTTGCATGGCTGTGTGCTCAATTTATACACCTGTCAGCAACGGGTGTGGCGGAAATAGTGTCCACATACTTTTAGTGTATGTCTAGCAGAATAGAAACTAAATTGTCTAGATGTAGAATTGACCAAATCTAAATACATTGGTGAGATTAAAATCCTTGACCAAGTTGTTAAATGCCACTGACGCAGGTGCGGGAGCTGTTTGAGATTCATGGCCAGAGCGGTCCAAAGCGGATAAAACGGCTTTCATATCCGCACCTACGATAGGAGAAAAATCAATGACATTTGCCAGTAACTCCGTTAGATTCTCATAAAATGTAGGATCATACTGGGATGGAGCAATTTTCCTACCTGAGATTATATTTTTGATATACACTGACTTTACAAAACATTAGAAACACCTGCTCTTTACATGAGAAAGACTGACCAGGTGAATCCAGGTGAAAGCTATGAGCCCTTATTTGATCACCCCACTTCAATCAGAGTAGATGAAGGGGAGGAGACAGGTTAAAGAAGTATTTTTAAGCCTTGCGACAATTGAGACATGGATTGTGTATGTGTGCCATTCAGAGGGTGAATGGGCAAGACAAAAGATTCTAAGTGCCTTTGAACGGGATATAGTAGTAAGTGGCAGGCGCACCGGTTTGTGTTTGTGAAGAACAGCAACGCTGCTGGGTTTTTCACGCTCAACAGTTTCCAGTGTGTATCAAGGATGGTCCACCACCCAAAGGACATTCAGCCAAATTGACACAACTGTGGGAAGCATTGGAGTCAACATGGGCCCGCATCCCTGTGGAATGCTTTCGACACCTTGTAGAGTCAATGTTCCAACTCATTGAGGCTGTTCTGAAAAAATGGAGTGTAACTCAATTTTGTACATTCATTTCGTACGCCCAGGCTATGATATCCTACCGTCAGCGCCATATTTTTCCAGAACAGTCACTGATAAACTGTCTCATAACAACAAGGGAGCCACAGTTTTGGAATCTACAGAGGATGACGCTACAACATAATAATGACTGTTTGCAAATATTTGGGCATATCATTATTTTAAGTGGGACTCTTGAATATATATAACATCAATGTAATGTCTACGAAAGTAAACAAAGCAAGCGCCTTCTTCCTAGTGCCTTCAGAATGCGGTCTCGGTCAGGGAATCGGAGCACCTGGAAAATCAAGGTTCGGAATCTGGCTGAGTTGTCAATGTGCCGGCTTGTACAATGAGC
Organism: Salvelinus sp. IW2-2015; assembly: GCF_002910315.2. NCBI lineage: Eukaryota > Metazoa > Chordata > Actinopteri > Salmoniformes > Salmonidae > Salvelinus > Salvelinus sp. IW2-2015. Next base: position 301,731 of record NW_019942753.1, on the reverse strand, counting down.
CGGCTAGATCTGGAAACCACTCTGGAAGTGATCTATTGATGAAATAAAGTGTTCTGGGCCTCAGTATTTTCATTCATATGGGCAATTCTCACGTTGTCTCTACGTTGCATGTCCTCGTAGCGAGTCAAACCGGTCCATTCTGATTTGACCCTGAGTTGACATCTCCTCACATTTTTTTATTTTATTTATTTAACCTTTATTTAACTAGGCAAGTCAGTTAAGAACAAATTCTTATATACAATGACGGCCTACCCCGGACGACGCTGGGCCAATTGTGCGCCGCCCTATGGGACTCCCAATCACGGCCAGATGTGATGCAGCCTGGATACATTTGTCAACTCTATCGCCAAGCTTTGTGCACTCAGCTCGAAGTCTTTTAAGATCAGTAACGCACTTGGAAACGTCATCCTGAATAAAATCCAACTCTGCTTGTACTCCAGTGAACTCAGAGGCGATGAACTCTCATTGTTTTGCCATAGCTTCATCTAGCATGGTGGCTAGCGCTTTGCTGTCAGGAGATGAGGTCGTTGATTTAGCTCGTAAAGCGTGGTGTTCCATAGTGAGTAAGTTACTAAATACTGTTAAACAGGTTAGCTGTTAATACATCCATGGAAATGGTTCAGACGTGCTCATGGGTAAAACTTCAAAAATGAGGATGCAAGGGAAGGAGCTCCTATTCCAATACACTTTTCTCGGCTTAAATGTTAATTCCGCTTTAATGCAATTCATTGAACTTTTGTTCCTTTCAGAAATGATTGTGCAGCAGCAAATTTGAAAWAGATTACCAAAGTATTATTTTCACTCCACTTAACCTTCTCATCAGTGGAATCAGCCTACCACTGCTTTCAGCCATCGCTAACAAGCAAGCCTCAGAATCATTCTATAACCATGGCAACATCCTCCACTTCCTGCATTCCCATCTGGCTCATCTGCTGTCTCCCACCCTCAGCCTCACTCAGTAATTGTGATCCTTTTTCATGTTCAGCACCAAGTTGAACGTGTCTGATCCAGATTGTGCTCCTTTATCATAGTCCCCCGGGTCCAAGTTCTCCCTTGAGCCAGCAATAAATTGGATATTGAGTCTTTCATGAAGTCTTCCAATTCCCCTTGGCCAAGAGAGACTTATTGGGACCTACCATAAGTAGCCATGTAGCTGSCCTGGCCTGAATATTAACAGTGAGCCACTATGTAAGGCTGAGTCTCCCCCTACTTAGGCCTTGTCTCCTGTCTTGCATGACTAGGTTCACTCCCTAGATGAAGCATCAATTTAAAGTCTGACATGAACTCTGATAAAGTGCCACAGTCTCATCAGTTTATGCATTGAGCTGTTGTACATTTCCAAACCCTTAAATCAATGTGATGAAAAAAAAACATCTCCTAGAAGCCATAAACATCCATCCCCAAACTGAGGATGACCTGACTGAGTGCTCAGGTGGATGATGAGAAGGGCCAGGCTAGACCAGGCTAGACAGTCCCAGTGGTTCTATCTCATTAGCCTGCTGTGTGTTATGCCTGCTAGGAGGTCCAGTCCCATATCCTCAGTTATTTTTTTGTATTTTTTTATTTTACCCCCTTTTTCTCCCCAATTTCGTGGTTGTTAGTAGTTAATTGTTAGTAGTTCTGTCTTGTCTCATCGCTACAACCCCGTACGGGCTCGGGAGAGACGAAGGTCAAGAGCCATGCGTCCTCCGAAACACAACCCAACCAAGCCGCACTGCTTCTTAACAAAGCGCGCATCCAACCCGGAAGCCAGCCGCACCAATGTGTCGGGGGAAACACCGTACACCTAGGACCTGGTCAGCGTGTACTGCGCATGGCCCGCCACAGGAGTCGCTAGTGCGCGATGAGACGAGGATATCCCTACCGGCTAACCCGGACGACGCTAGGCCTATTGTGCGTTGCCCCATGGACCTCCCGTTGCGGCTGGCTGCGACAGAGCCTGGGCTCGAACCCAGAGTCTCTGACACTGCGCCACCCGGGAGGCCCTCAGCTGAGATTTTTAATGTCACACGGACGAGGGAGCTAATTCCTTCCAGGCTCTCAAAGTGTTATTTTTTTGCGGGTTTGCTGTGTGGCATGCTGTTTCATCAGTGTCGTTTAGCTGATTCTCCTCTTGAGTAACTTCCTGGTTGTGGAGGTGGATGAAGGTTGTAGTGAAAGGGAGTCTCTTGGCGAGGAGCCAGAGAGCAGGGCTCTGTTTCAGGGGTGATGGGTGCTGTGTGTGTCCTGTGTGTGTGCTTGTGTGTGTGTTTGTGCAGCATGCGTGTGAGTGTGTATGTGTGTGTGTGTGCGCCCCTCTTCTCCCATGGGAGTCTTGGCAGCAGGTGTGACATGCCGTAATGGGAAATTATGCTGCACGGTGCAAAAACTCTTCGGAAAGGGGTCACCCACTGTCAACTCGACCAAGTGCGTAACAGAACAACTACTCAGGCTTTAATGAAAGCTGTCACATTTTTGTTAGTGCAGAAGTTATTAAGGACATTCATATATTGTTTTTGGGGTTTCCAACTTTGAGAGGAGTTCCTGAGATGTGAGGGGTCAGTGTTCGGGGCTCATCACCATAGGTTTTTAATTATTGTGACGCTAGAAATGCATGCCAGGCACATTTAGTGCTCTTTCTTCAACAATCATGAACGTGATCATCATCAAATGGTAATATACAGATCTAGGAACAATGCTATGGACGTTCCCCTTAGCTCTTCAAAGACTGGGTTGAATTTTACATCAACATTTATTTGCGCTTTGCAGTATACCAGTAGCAGCCTACAGTGCAGTGCTCCAGTCATTTGTCGTGTAATAATCAACCCTGTGTGTCTCTCCTTTCTCATCTGTGTTGCCCTCTCTGCAGGATGTGCCTTTTTAACATACTGCGCCAGAGAGTCAGCACTGAAGGCCCAGAGCGCCCTCCATGAACAGAAGACTCTGCCAGGGGTAAGTGCCCCTGATCTGCCCTCTGTCAGAGGCTAGGGCCCCCGGGTCCAGGGCCTGGCATGGGACATGTCTGCATTAATGTTACTACTCTTAACACAACCACATCACATCGACACTCACACATACTGAACTGAAGTCAGCCATACTTCAGTTATTCCGCCTTGCGCAAACGTGTTATGTTCACAATATTTATATGTTTTGATAAGACAGGCTTGATGGTCCATCCTGTCCTTTTTCTGTCCTCTCGTCTTCTCTCAAAATGTTTACACACACAGACACACGCACAAACACGCACATGCGTGTGCGCACGTGCACACACACACACACATTCCTAATTGCCTCAGGAAATCCACTCTCATTATCACATATAATCAAACAATAAATACCCACAATAATTTTTACCACAAGTATGGCCATCTGGAGTTTTAATTTTAGAAACTGTTTTAAATTCTGTTTCGGTTGGTTGATATGTTTTGCATGAAAAGAATGTCCTCCTACTGTACCATGACAAACCCACAGTGTTATACCATAAGCCCATCCAGTACCTACAGTATGCTGGAAATGTTCCTGATCCTATGTCTATATACAGTACAGTATGTACATAGGGATGTATAGTTCTAGACATAATATCCTGGGAATCAGAGGTTTGATTGAATCTGTGGCCCCTGCAGAGGAGAGGGCCTCCTGCTATGTCTCCAGATCCCCTCCCTCTTCTCCCTGGTTAGAGCCTCTGGGCATCCATCCTGGTCCCTAGGGAGGGAGGCAGGGGAGAGGTGGATGGGGCTGGGGGCTTCTCTGTGGCGGGTTAATCAGCTGTTTGCAGTGCTCTGTCTGGATCTCCTGGGTAATACATTGAGCGTTCGTTCCACACACCACTAACACTGCTGTAATGGAGTCCCTCTGAGACCACCTCTTGTCTTTTAATTCTCACTGCTCTCTAATGAGGTGATTGTTGTGATTGGACTACATACTGCAGAGGTTCCTGCCTTAATGGCTCGTATCTAGAAAAGGGTCAATGCTATGTCTATGAGATTTGGGTAAACGTGAGTTATAGGTGGATGCAAGCTCCCAGCAAGAGGTCAGTCCTTCAATCTGCAGCAGAACCACATAGAGATCCATCCTCCCATCCTTCCCTTAATAAAGAGGCTGTGTGAGGTGGCAGGCCAACCCTCATAAGGATGTTTTCATCAGGCCATCACACTCTGAGGTCCTCCATGACAGCCCTTTGATGCTCCAGCTCTTCCACTATGATATGTCCAGACTGGGCTGGCTGTTCCGGGCCTGATTGTGCAGTCTGGATGCGTGCGCCTCAAACTGTCAGGAAACTTAAATGTGCAGGCCTTAAAATGGATCATCAGGCAGGTTGCAGGCCCTTTGGAAAATAAAACCAGTCGACCAAAAACAGGGCTTGAATTGCACATGAACTCGATGAATGAAGRCTATCATGCCGGCCAGTCCTTGTCTGCGGTCTGCCAGAGACCAAAACAGGCAGGGCCAGAGCAATATGGCTCACCCGGCTCACTTTGATCGCCTCCTGGCTTGTCTTGAAGAGAATTGCCTTTTGAGGGCAGAGGGTGAGGGACGATAAGAGCTTTCCAATTCCTCTGTCGTTTTTCAAAGTGCCATGTTTCCATCGTTATTGTCAGTCTGTTTGAGAAGAGGACTCTCTGGAGCTGGGAGGGGGGGGGGGGGGGGGGGGGTATGTGTGTGATCTGCAAGGAGTCACCAGGGGTGTCGCGCAGATTAACTGAGAATCTCAAATTCTGGGGAGCTTTAAATTCCCATTCTTTCATACCTTTCGTGAGACTAATTCTCAGTCTTAGCCAATGTCTCTTACCCATGCTGCCGTCCAAGAGGCCATTCTGCTTTGTTGGGTAGTTTTTGTGTTTTTGCCAAAAAAACACATTTGTTTACATGTCCAGTGTCATCATGGTGTCTTTATGTCCCGTCGCTGTGATCTGCCAGGCAGGAGACAGTGTGCACACTACAGTAATGTCATCAGAGGCTAAACAGCCTCCCCTGGAATGCTTATAGGGCGTTATGTTTACATGCCTATTCAGCATGTTCCCCAATGTAGGGCAGCGTGGTCTTTGGACAGGTTAGGTCATCTCTGTGAATGATTTCTCCACGGATCCGATTAAGTACCTCCCTATAAACACGCTCCAGAACATCTCTCCGCTGTTTGCCTAATGGTCATATCGCTGCTGTTTGGAGGTAGAATCTTGAAGAAGCCTCTTCTTCTTCTTTCCTCGGCCGTGTGGCGGAGGCATCCTCTACTCCAATTAGCTGCTGGTGGAGGATGAAACGGGCTGTAATAAGGCGACGATAGCCAAGCCAATTATAGGTCTGCTGCGGAAAAGGACCCAGCATCTTCTTTCTCTCTACTATCATCCTCTTCCTTTCTATACCTTTCGTGTCTCTCGCACTCGTACCACCTTCTCCCCCCTTCTCACTCTCCTTCCTCCTGTCTTTTTGTCTTGCTGATAGTGTGTCGTTTGAGAGATGCTCGCCCAGCCCATCTTGTCGTTTCATCATGCGTGGAGGTGTGTGGAGAGATCCACATTTCTTGCTTTCTGACTGAGCTCCACAAGCACTGAACTTTTTAATAACCAGGCAGCCAAGCGCAACCGCTGTCTGATTTAGCAGGTTGGTAAGTAGAAAGGGGAAAAGTTCCCCACCAGGAGTTTTAGAACTGTTTATCCTCATACTTCGAAGGGCAAGCCTGAAGGTTCTGCTTCCACTAAATTGAGTAATAGAATGTTTTTCCTGTAGTTTTTTTCTAATTTATTATATAGTTATTTTGCTGGGAAAGGCAGGGAAAATATACTTTACTGTGTCACATACATAGAATGGGTCAGGGGGGAGATGTTGGATGTCATCTGAACACGCTCGACGGACCAGTTCATACATGTTTGACACTCCCCTTTACGACACAGATGCTGCCTGAACAGTCTGTGTATATTTTAGTCTTTGTCTTTTGTACGTGTAGTAAGAACATAGCTCAGCATCAACTCTTATTCCCCATCATCTTAATTTAAGCTTCCCCTACACACCACACACACACACACACACCACCACAACACACACACACAACCACCACACAACCACCACAACTCACACAACACACACACACACACACACCAACACACACACACACACACACACCACACCCACACGTTGATCCCACCCACCTATAATCCATGCTCGCATCCCTCTTTATCTCTGTGTAAAGACGTGTTAATTGATATATTTAGTGGCGGGGCCTCATCAGGATTCAGGGTAAGGCTGTCTGTCTGTGACGCAGCATCACCGTATCTTATCAGAGGACACACTAAGCTTCCTTCGACAGGGTCCACCTCTGGACCGCCACACCACAGCCTCAAGGCAGCTTAAACTAATTACTGAAGCCATACAGGGCCCGGCCCGCCATTCTTTTAAAGGACAAATTGTGTTCTGTTGCTGGTCAATTTGCCCTGTGTGCAAGATTTGTCAACCTCCAGTGCCCACGAGCCTTTCCTGTTCTGCGAAAAGAAAAAAGGCCTGGATCCAGATATGAGAGAACTGACGGACGTCTTCTATGTCTGCCCCGGCTAGCCTCCCGCCTGGCTCCACACCATCAATTACATCTATATCGGTTTCTCTCTTTTCCCCGACCGCTTTAGAGGAGAAATTAAAAAGAGAGCGTTGTTTTTTCTTATCCCCCTGGGATGAACCCATTTTCTACCCTGCTGCTCCGACTACTGCCGTCCTCCCGATTAAAGAGTGAATGGAATCGCAACGAAGGGATGGAACTCCATATTGTCTTCCATTATGATGCCAGTGCTCCTGAAATAGGGTTGCGAAATTCCGGTAACGTTCAATAAATTCCTTGGTGTTCTTGAAATCCTGATTGGGTGATTTCCATAATCAAGAGGGAATAAGCAGGAAATCCATAATCCTCCAACCAGGATTTCTGGTAAACCGGGGAATTTATTGAAAGTTCACAGAATTTTACAATCCTATCCTGAATACTGTGCCTCACAAATTAATTTGGTTCCATGTGATGGGGGTTTTAACCTTCCTGAGTGCAAATGTTATTCCTACCAGCCTGCATGGGGAGCCTCCTTTAACAATCAACTGGAAGGAGGGCAAACATCAGTCATAGTGAAGTTGCCCTTAACCAGAGCGTAAAGATGGCAGGCCATGGGCGCTGGACAGATGAAAGGCAGAAATAGTGTTTTTTAAAGACCGCAGGGCTGCAGAGCTTAGTGTAAAGAGAACAGGACCGAGAACCAAAACCATTTGTCCTCTCAGTACTTTACGGAACTCCAAAGACTTCAAAGCCAGGTTGTTAGTATGGATACATATACTGTATGATCAATGACTGTATCAGGTACAATGAAAGTGACCCATAATTACCTTTAAGGAATGTGCAGTGCCATAGCTGTGGAGAGAATATTGGGTGTATTGTTTTGTATGTTGTGTATATTTTTGCTCTGGTGTGCAGTCAAAAGAATCTGTACTGACCTCCCAGCTCCTCGATTCTCGCTCCTCACACACCCTTTTCAGCTCCTCTCTCCTCACACACCCTTTTCAGCTCCTCTCTCCTCACACACCCCTCCCATCTCCTCTCTCCTC
>NW_019942753.1:274130-291659 GCF_002910315.2 Salvelinus sp. IW2-2015 | reverse complement strand
CACACATGAGCAGGAAACCGAGCAGGAACAGAGCCAGAACCAAGCAGAACAGAGCAGAAACAGAGCAGGACCGAGGCAGAACAGGCAGAACAGAACAGAACAGAGGGCAGAACCAAGCAGAACAGAGCAGAACCGAACAGACAAGCAGAACCAAGCAGAACAAGAGCAGGAACAGAGCGAAACAGAGCAGACCGGCAGAAACAGACAGAAACAGAGCAGAAACAGGAAACAGAGCAGAACCAAGCAGAACGAGCAGACAGAGCCAGGCAACTGAGCAGACCGAGCAGGAAACAGAGCAGGACCGAAGCAGAACAGATCAGGAACCGAAACAGAAAAACGAACCAAGCAGAACAGAGCAGAACCGAGCAGAAACAGGGGGAGCAGAAACTCGAGCGGAAACAGAAGCAGAACACGAAACGGAACAGAGGCAGAACCGAGCAGAACAGAGCAGAAACCGAGCGGAACAGAAACAGGACCGAAGCAGAACAGAGCAGGGCAGGACCGAGCAGAACAGAGCGAGCGACCGAACAGAACAGAGCAGAACAACACAGGAACAGAGCAAGACGAGCAGAACAGATGCAGGACCGGAACAGAACAGAGCAGGGAACCCGAGCAGAAAACATAGCAGAACCGAGCAGAGCGAAGCAGCCAGACTCATTCAACATGCAGTTTAATCAACACACAGCAACACAGAACGGCTGTTTGCAAACTCTCTGCTGATTTCACACACGCGCCCACCACACAGACAAACAACACAGACCAAATACCACACAAAACTCCCAGAAAGCAGAAGAGATTATAAGGCTTTTATTTTGTGCCAGGACAGTAAACGTTGCTGTGTTTTGTCCTGTTGTTACCGGAGTGTACAGAGAGGGCATCAAGCGGCTTTAAAGTTAGTGTGAGGTGCTAAAAGTGACTTGAGGTCATTCAGGGAGTAGCGTGGAGGACACACACTGTGGAGTGGGCTTGCATAATTTAACACGGAGCATTCCACCCGGACAAAACTCCTCCATCGTCGGTGCCTAAAGGGATTAACTATTCCCACCCAGCCCATCTCCTCCTCCTCTCTCTCCCTTCCATTTTAAGAAAGGTGACCTTGCAGCTGTTTACATGCCAATTAATTAAAGATTGAAGATCTGAGAGAGAAAAGTCCAAAGTGTAATCAAAGGTCCCTCCCTCCCGCTGGTGTGAAGACTGTTTTGTGTGTAGCATGACTTTGTTTTCCAGGAAATCTAAAACTGGTGTGTTGTTCTAGTAATGGATGATAAGTGTTAATGGAAAGATAGCCCTGGGGCTGTTTTGTTTTGATGTTTGCTCTCTTTAGTGTAGTGTATAGGTAGAATATTATTAGTAGTGTATACGGCTAGAATATTGTTCATTTAGTGGTATAGTGTAGAATATGGTATTTAGTTAGTTATGGTAGGAATATGGTTATTAGTTAGTTATAGGGTAGAATATGTTATTAGAGTAGTGTAATACGGTAGAATATGTATTGTTGTTTGTAGTAGTGTAGAATATGTGTATAGTTTGTTGTATTAGGGGTAGAATATGTTTATAGTAGTGTATAGGGTAAGGAATATGGTATTAGTAGTGTAAGCGGTAGAAATAAAAAAAAAAAGGATATAAGTGTTATATGGTCTGAATATGTGGTTATTAGATAGTGTATAGGATCGAATTTATGGTAGTAGTTAATAGGTAGGATAGGAATATGATATTAGTAGTTTTATATGGAGGATTATGGTATGAGTAGTTTATAGGGTGGAATATGGTATTAGTAGTTTATAGATAGAATATGTATTTAGTAGTTATAGGGTAGAAATGATATTTAAGTAGTTTATTAGTAGAATATGGTATTATGTTTATAGGTTAGAATATGGTATTAGTAGATTATAAGGGTAGGGAATTGGCTATTAGTAGTTTATTATGGTAGAAAATTGCGTATTAGTAGTGTAAGCGGTTAGAATATGGTATTAGTAGTTTATAGGGTCTTAATATGGTATTAATAGGTTTATAAGGTAGAAATATGGTATTTAGTAGTTTATCTGGTAGAATATGGTTATAGTTAGTTTATAGGGTAGATGATGGTATTAGTAGTTTAGGGTAGGAATATGATATTAATAGTGTATAGAATATTACATTAGAGTACTCGAATACATAGATGGAATAGTGGAGTGTGCCTGCCTGTCGTGTTTGTGTGTTGATGGACAGGGCTGTTGATTGCTATATTTCAGAGTGTGTTGTGTTGGTGCTGCTGGGGGCTTGAGAGGACCCCGGTACAGCTTATTTACCTGTTCATCTTCTTGGAATCTACACCACAACTTTGCTGTTCTGGCACACATTCGAGCTCAGCTCTCTGCACTGGGACAGCACCACGCACGCACCGCCACGCACGCACGCACGCACGCCGCACGCACGCACGCACGCCAGGCACGCACGCACGCACGCACGCACCGCACGCACGCACCGCACACGCACGACGCACGCACGGCACGCACGCACGCACGCACGCACGCACGCACGCACGCACGCCGGCACGCACGCACGCACGCACGCACAGCACGGCACGCACGCACGCACCGCACGCACGCACGCACGCACGCACGCACGCACGGCACGCCACGCACGCACGCACGCACCGCACGCACTGCACGCACGCACGGCACGCACGCACGCACGCACGCACGCACGCACGACCACGACACACACACACACACACACACCACACACACCACACACACAGCGACACACACACACACACACACACACACACACACCAACACACCACACACACACACACACACAACACACACACAACCACACACACACACACACCACACACACACTTTTCTCTCTCTTGTCTTGATTTCCTTCTCTCTCTCTCTCTCTCTCTCTCTCTCTCTCTCTCTCTCTCTCTCCTCTCTCTCGTTCTCTCTCTCTCTGTCTCTTCTTCCTCTCTCTCTCCTCTCTCTCTCTCTCTCTCTCCTCTCTCTCCTCTCTCTTTCTCCTCTTCTTCTCTTCTCTCTATCTCTCCTCCTCTCTCTCTCTCTCTTCCTCTCTCTCTCTCTCTCTCTCATCTTCTCTCTCTCTCTCCTCTCTCTCTCTCTCTCTCTCTCTCTCTCTCTCTCTCTCTCTCTCTCCTTCTCTCTCCTCTCTCTCTCTTCTCTCCTCTCTCTCTCTCTCTCTCCTCTCTCTCTCTCTTCTCTCTCTCTCTCTCTCTCTCTCCTCTCTCTCTCTCCTCTCTCTCTCTCTCTCTTCTCTCTCTCTCTCTTCTCTCTCTCTCTCTCTCTCTCTCTCCTCTCGTCTCTCTCTCTCTCTCTCTCTCATCCCTGCTCTCTCTGCCTCTGCTCACTTCTCTCTCTATCCTCTTCTCTCACTCCTCTCTTCACCTCTTCTTCCCCTCTCTCCCTTCTCCCTCCTCTCTCCTCTCTACTCTCAACTCTCCCTCTATTCCCTTCTCTTAAACACAAACTCTCTCCCTCTCCCTAATTTCTTGCTTCACTCTTATCATTCACTCCCATCACTGCTTTTTGTCTTCTGTTTCTCCTCTCCCTGCTCATCACCCCGTCACCTTCTCTTAGGCCTCCACTCCATCTCTCTGTTTTCTAATTCAACCACTGCACATTTCACCCCCCCCTTCTTTGCCTCTCTCTCTACTCCATCTTTCCTGTCTTTTGTTCCTGTGCTTAGCCCAGGAGCAGAGCGTTCAGAGCAAGCAAGCAGCTTCGAGCAAGTGTTTGCCTGTCACTGTGCATGCTCTTTTGTTCATCTTCTAAAGAGGACAGAGCAGACAGGAGGCAGACAGCGGAGCAGAACAGGAGTAGACAGGAGTAGGACGAGGGGCCAGGCGCTGATCATAAGGCCTTGGCGCACTAAATTATGGCTTGATTTCCTCTTGTGCTATGTTGCAAGCCAGGCAGACATTAAAATGGATTAGAGGAGGGCCGAGAGAGGGGGAGATATATAATTATATTATACTACCAACACATAGCGAAGGGGGGAGGGAGGGATGAGAGAAGAAGAAGAAGGAGGAGAGAGGAAAGCACAGTTCAGGGGGGAAACAGAGGACCCAAGGCCTGGTTCCGTCTGCAGTCTGGACCACTGCAGGGATATGGAAACAGCAAGTAGTTCACCAACAATTACGAAACAATAGCACCAAAGGGCTAACACCTCACTCTCTTGCTTATAATGCCTCTCCTCCCTCTCACCACAGCTACTGACAAACCCACACCCCACAAAAACACCCCACAAAACAAACCACCACCCCACAAAACCCACAACCCACACAACACACACACAACACCACACCCCCACCACAACACACACACAACACACACAACACACCACACACACACACACACACACACACACACACACACACACACACACACTACATTGTCAGATCAATATTGCATTACGGTAGCGTGTTCTCCTGAGGGGGTACAGTGATAGGTGTGAGTGACGGTGAACCCTGGCTGTCTCTCCACTAGATCTAACCAAGGCACCGATCTGAGATGATTCCTCAGTAGTGACAGCCACCTCCTAGCTGTCACACCCTGGCCTTCCACTTCCTCTCCCAGCCCCATAAACATTTACAGTATATACTTCTAGCATCCACCCCCCGCTACCTCTACATCAGTCCCAGTTGGAGAGGGTGTGAAGGGGCCTGAGCGAGCCGTGTGAGTCCTTGGTGCAGGCAGATTGAGCTCCAGCTCTTCCATTTAAACTGTATCATTAAAGTAGGTGGAGAGGCGAGGGAGACGGCTCCTCCACACCTCATAAAGTGTGAGTGCCACGCCGGGTGAAGTGGGCCGCACCGCCGCCTTTACGGCGCGCTCACTGCAGAGCCACAAACACACACACACACACTTTAAAACTCCTTCTCAACTCTCCCTCTTCTTCTTTCCTCTGAAATCATTTTCACCTCTACCTCTTTATACTGTGTGACTCACTCATTCTCGTTCTTTCTTCTCTCCATCACCCCTTCCGAGAGTTAACCATATCAACTCTCTCTCCGTCAAATTTCATTAACAAAAAAGGAGAAACGGGCTGTTAGGGAGACAATTCAATATGGCCTGGACTATTATAGGTCATACTGTAGATGTTAAGGTTGTATGCCAGTGGTTCCCAACCAAGGGTACTTGGACCCCTGGAGGGAACTTGGTCTATCCACAGGGGGGACTTCAGTGGTACTCCGGGCAGAGTTAAATTCAGTTGGTGGTACAGTAACCGCAAAAGTTTGGGAATATAGTTGAGTCATGCCTTCTTTCTTATATTCTCCAATTGGTCATCCAACTCCTTGCCCTCTCCAACCCTCTCTCACAGCCTCACACACAGCCTCACACACAGCCTCACACACAGCCTCACACACAGCCTCACACACAGCCTCACACACAGGTGCAGGCTTGGCTAGAAACTGCTCACGTACTGCTGACATTTTCCCTGTAAATTCATGCTGAGATGTTTTCCCACTCACTCCTATTGCAGCCTCCTACCTAGAACAATGTTTCCCAAATCCAGTCCTCGAGGACTCCCAACAGCATACATTTCTGTTGTAACCACAGTAAACAAATACTACAGTACTTACTATAGAATGCAGTAGTAAACTGTAGCATACTGTAGAATACTATACTACGCACTGTAGTATCCCTTGATCACGTGTAGTACTTACTACAGAATTGTGTAGTATACTGTAGAATACTACAGTAAATACTACAGTATACTACAGACAGCAAAAACACTACAGTAAATACCACAGTAATGTCCGCAAGAACACCACAGTCCGCAGAAACTAGGGGTGTGAACGTTTCAACGTTTAACAACATTGGGATCGTTACCGTTTAGAAAAATTCCCAAACCAGATGTTTATTTTATTTTACGAAATGAAAGTCACAGTGTAGTCATCATCACCATCATGGGTAAAATAAAATGGTCACAAATACCTAACGCAACAACGCTATAACGTTAGTAGGATGGTTAATAGTTGTCAGAGAGTGACAGCAGCAAAGTTCCGCATGGCAATACTTTGACAAGTTAAATGAGAAGGCGGGGAAATAAATGCACACTTTGCAAGGTGGAATTGAGCTACAGTGGCAGAACAGGTGCAATGCTTACGATAAGGGACGGAATGAAAAGAATCACAGCACTGATTACAGAAATGATTGCAGTTGTATTGCAGCCATTATCAATGGTAAGGAATGTCGGCTTCACTGTCCTGATGGTATATCTAGAATCAGACTACAAGATGCCATGTCGAAATATGTCCTCAATGGAGAAATTGTATAATGATTGCTCTGCAAATACAAAGCGTGAGCTCTCAAACTCCATACGTGTCTGGCATTAACAACAACTTGTTGGACATGAAGTCCCATGTAGTTACAACCTAGAAGACGGAGGAGAGGGACATGAAGTCCCAGGTAGTGACAACCTAGAAGACGGAGGAGAGGGACATGAAGTCCCATGTACTGACAACCTAGAAGACGGAGGAGAGGGACATGAAGTCCATTGTACTTTGACAACTATAAGACGGGAGGAGAGGGACATGAAGTCCATGTACTGACAACCTAGAAGACGGAGGAGAGGGACATGAAGTCCCTGTACTGACAACTAGAAGACGGAGGAGAGGACATGAAGTCCCATGTACTGACACCTAGAAGACGGAGGAGAGGGCATGAAGTCCCATGACTGACAACCTAGAGCGGAGGAGAGGGACATGAAGTCCTGTACTGACAACCTAGAAGACGGAGGAGAGGGAACATGGAAGTCCCATGTACTGACAACCTAGAAGACGAGGAGAGGGGACATTGAAGTCCATGTACTGACAAACCTTAGAAGACGGAGGAGAGGGACATGAAGTCCCATGTACTGAGACCAGAAGACGGAGGAGAGGGACATTGAAGTCCCATGTACTGATAACCTAGAAGACGGAGGAGGGGACAGGAAGTCCCATGTACTGTAACCTAGAAGACGGAGGGAGGGGACATGAAAGTCCCAAGTACTGATACCTAGAAGACGGAGAGAGAGGGGACATGAAGTCCCATGTACTGACAACCTAGAAGACGGAGGAGAGGGACATGAAGCCCCATGTACTGACAACCTAGAAGACGGGAGAGGGACATGAAGTCCCATGTAGTGACAACCTAGAAGACGGAGGAGAGGGACATGAAGTCCCTGTACTGACAACCTAGAAGACGGAGGAGAGGGACAGACCCATGTACTGACAACCTAGAAGAGTGAGGAGAGGGACAGAGTCCCATGTACTGATAACCTAGAAGACGGAGGAGAGGGACATGAAGTCCCATGTACTGACAACCTAGAAGACGGAGGAGAGGGGGGAAATAAATGCACACTTTGCAAGGTGGAATTGAGCTACAGTGGCAGAACAGGTGCAATGCTTACGATAAGGGACGGAAGAAAAGAACCACTGCTTTTAACCAGGGCAAGGTGACCGAAGCATGACCGAATACAAACAGTGTAGCTATTCTCTCCGCAAGGCAATCAAAAGGCTAAGTCCCAGTACAGAGACAAAATCGAGTCGCAATTCAACAGCTCAAGAAACAAGTATGTGGCAGGGTCACAGTCAATCACGGATTACAAAAGAAACCAGCCCCGTCGCGGACCAGGATGTCTTGCTCCCAGACAGGCCTAAACAACTTTTTTGCCCGCTTTGAGGACAATACAGTGCCACGACACGGCCCCCTACCAAAACCTGCGGGCTCTCCTTCACTGCAGCCGAGCGTGAGTAAAACATTTAAACGTGTTAACCCGCAAGCTGCAGCCAGACGGCATTCCCAGCCGCGTCCTCAGAGCATGCGCAGACCAGCTGGCTGGTGTGTTTACGGACATATTCAATCAATTCCTTATCCCAGTCTGCTGTTCCCACATGCTTCAGAGGCCACCATTGTTCCTGTCCCAAAAAGCTAAGGTAACTGAGCTAAACGACTACCGCCCCGTAGCACTCACTTCCGTCATCATGAAGTGCTTGAGAGACTAGTCCAGACCATATATACCTTCACCCTACCGACACCCTGACCCACTCCAATTTGCTTACCGACCCAATAGGTCCACAGAGACCGCAATCGCAACCACACTGCACACTGCCCTAACCCATTGGACGAGAGGAATACCCATGTGAGAATGCTGTATCTATCGATTACAGCTCAGCATTTAACACCATTTACCCTCCAAACTCGTCATCAGCTCGAGACCCTGGGTCTCGACCCCGCCCTGTGCAACTGGGTCCTGGACTTCCTGACGGGCCGCCCCAGGTGGTGAGGGTAGGTTAACAACATCTCTGATCCTCAACACTGGGGCCCCCAAGGTGCGTTCTGAGCCCTCTCCTGTATCCTGTTCACCCACGACTGCGTGGCCATGCACGCCTCCAACTCAATCATCAAGTTTGCGGATGACACTAACAGTGGTAGGCTTGATTACCAACAACGACGGAGACGGCCTCAGGGAGGAGGTGAGGGGCTCGGAGTGTGGTTCAGGAAAATAACCTCACACTCAACGTCAACAAAAAACAAAGGAGATGATTGTGGACTTCAGGAAACAGCAGAGGGAGCACCCCCCTATCCACATCGACGGGTCAGTAGTGGAGAAGGTGGAAAGTTTTAAGTTCCTCGGTGTACACAATCACGGACAAATTGAATTGGTCCACCCACACAGACAGCGTTGTGAAGAAGGCGCAGCAGCGCCTCTTCAACTCAGGAGGCTGAAGAAATTCGGGCTTGTCACCAAAGCACTCACAAACTTCTAACAGATGCACAATCGAGAGCATCCTGTCGCGGCTGTATCACCGCCTGGTACGGCAACGTGCTCCGCCACAACCGTAGCTCTCCAGAGGGTAGGAGGTCTGCAGAAGCCACCACGGGGGCAAACTACCTGCCCTACAGGACACCTAACACACCCATGTCACAGGAAGGCCATAAAGATCAATCAAGGACAACAACACCAAGCCACTGCCTGTTCACCCCGCTATCATCAGAAGGCGAGGTCAGTACAGGTGCATCAAAGCAGGGACCGAGAGACTGAAAAACAGCTTCTATTCTCAAGGCATCAGACTGTTAAACAGCCACCACTAACATTTAGCGGCCGCTGCCAAACATACTGATCAACTCCAGCCACTTTAAAAAATGGGAATTGATGGAAATTATGTTAAAATGTACCACTAGCTCATTTAAACATGCCACTTAAATTAATGTTTTCAATACCCTACATTACCCATCTCATATGTATAATACTGTACTCTATATATCTATGCATCTTGCCATCTATGTTATTACATGTACACTAGCACTTTAAACTATGCACTTTATGTTTACATACCCTACATACTCATCTCAATTGTATATATACCGTTACTCTATACCATCTACTGCATCTTGCCTGCCGTTCTGTACCACCACTCATTCATATATCTTTATGTACATATTCTTTATCCTTTACACTTGTGTGTGTTGTATAAGGTAGTAGTTGTTGGAATTGTTAGGTAGATTACTTGTTGGTTATTTTTGAACTTGGTGTCGGAACTAGAAGCACAGCATTTCGCTACACTCGCATTAACATCTGCTACCATTGTTATGTGACTAATAAAATTTGATTTGATTTGATTGATTTAAATACTACAGTATACTACAGTTCGCAAAAAACACTACAGTAAATATTATAGTATACTACAGTCCGTAAAAACACTATATGTATTTTTTATTTTTTTATTTTATTTAACCTATTTAATTAGGTAAGATCAGTTTAAGAACAAATTCTTATTTACAATAACGGCCTACCCCGGCCATACCGGGACGACACTGGGCCAATTGGGAGCCGCCCTATGGGACTCCCAATCACGGCCGATGTGATACAGCCTGGAGTGGGCTTCATGTTTGTAGCCGGACAAACATACCCTGATTTAATTAATCGAGGGCTTAATGATTAGTTGACAAGTTGAATCAGGTTGTGCTTGTCCAGGGCTACAAAAAAAAATGTGTGCCTTTGGGGGATATGGAGTTGAAAAACACTGACCTAGAAGATAGAGAAGTTTCTTGCTGCCCATTCTCTCGCTTCTCTCTCCTCGCTATCCTTCTATGTCCTGATAAGCCCAGGCAGTTAGACCCCACCTCCACCTCCTCCTCTCTCTCTCTCCTCGCTATCCTTACTAGTCTGATAAGCCCAGCAGTTAGACCCCCACCTCCACCTCCTCCTCTCTCTCTCCCTCGCTATCTTCTAGTCTGAGAAGCCCAGGCAGTTAGACCCCCCACCTCCACCTCCCTCCTCTCTCTCTTCCTCGCTATCCTTCTAGTCTATAAGCCCAGGCAGTTAGACCCCCACCTCCACCTCCCTCCTCTCTCTCTCCCTCGCTATCACTTCTAGTCTGATAAGCCCAGGCAGTTAGACCCCCCACCTCCACCTCCCTCTCTCTCTCTCCTTCGCTATCCTTCTAGTCTGAGGAAGCCCAGCAGTTAGACCCCCCACCCTCCACCTCCCTCCTCTCTCTCTCCTCGCTATCCTTCTAGTCTAATAAGCCCAGGCAGTTAGACCCCCCACCTCACCTCCCTCCTCTCTCTCTCCCTCGCTATCCTTCTAGTCTGATAAGCCCAGGCAGTTAGACCCCCACCTCTCACCTCCTCCTCTCTCTCTCTCGAACCTCTTCCAACATTTACCATCCGCTGCTTTCCTCCACAATAAATCTCTACCCAAATCCACTTAAACCGCATCGCAGCTGTCCTTTAAACTCCATTATCTACAATTACTTCAGCATAGGGATCCAGAGCAACCTGCCCTCCATAAAAGCACTAGCACCTAAAAATTATGAATCCTGCCCAAAGGGATTTGTGGTTTTTCCTGTGGAGCAGCTCGCCTCTGGTTGAGGCTTGTGAACTAACCGCCAGGGCTGCACTGTGGATTAGTGCTACTGATTGGACAGGCTGTGATGTTGGGGCCGGAGTGTGTGTGTCCGGTGTGTTGTGTGGTGTTATGGGTGTGGAGGATCATTCAAACTAAACTCAGGGTGGAGGTAGACACTCCAGACAGACGGTGTGATGGAGTGGCGTGGTGAACTGTACAGGAGGAACATCTAGATCTGACATAATGTTAGATTTTTCTTTTGTGTGTGTGTGTGCTGTTATACCTGTGAATGGAGTTTTTGAGAGAGAGAAAGAGAGCGAGAGAGAGAGAGTGAGTGTTTGTGTGTTCGAAAATGTGTCTGTGTGCTTGCATGATGTCTGTCTGTCTGTGTGAGTTGTGTTTGAATGCCGTTGGCTGGGTGATATGAAGGATAGATCGTGGAGGGAGGGAGGGAGAGAGGGAGGGAGGGAGACTGGTGTAGCTGGGCTCAGCTGTAGGTAGTGGGGCTGATCTGTTTCTGATTGACAGTGATGCAGATAAGGAGCTGTGGGAGGGAATGTGAGCAGAGTTGTGGACTGAGATAAGGCTCAGATTAGCAGGCCACAACATCACCACGAGAGAGAAGAGAGAGAGAGAGGAAAGAGGGGGAGGAAGGGAGAGCGGAGAGATGGAGGAGCGAGAGAGGGGGTGAGATAAGAGAGGAGGAGAAGAGAGAGAGAGGAGAGAGAGAGAGAGAGAGAGAGAGAGAGAGAGAGAGAGAGAGAGAGAGAGCGGAGAGAGGGGGGGAGAAAGAGCGAGTCAGAGCAGAGAGAGCTCAACATAGAGGGGGAGATTGAGACACTGACACGGTAAAGTATTGGCATAGAGATAGATATGGTGACCACAGGAGGTTGGTGACGCCTTACTTGGGGAGGACGGGATTGTGGTAATGGCTGGAGCGGTATAAGTGGAATGGTATCAAATGAATCAAACACATGTTTGACAGGTATTTGATACCATTCCATTTGCTCTGTTCCGGCCATTATTATGAGCCGTCCTCCCCTCTGCAGCCTTCTGTGATGGTGACAGTGGGAAACCATGCCTGGTGTGTTTCTGTGTGTGTGTGTGTGTGTGTGTGTGTGCGTCCAAGTGCATGCGTGTGTGTGTTCATCCGAGCGTGTCACAGCATACACACACACCCTAGTGAGAGCGGGACGAGGAGGAGGCCAGCTAATCAGCTCATAATCCCATGCAGCTAGGGTTTCCACGGCAACCGGCCTGCACATTCATGCGTGGAAAACACTTTCTTTATTTTTCTTGTTCTCTCATTCTCTCTCTTTTGCCCTTTCTCCCTTTCTCTCTCTCTTTCTCTCTCTCTCTCTGTTTCTCTCACGGCCTCCCCCCTCTCCGTCTCTCTCTCCCCCCGTCTCGTTGTCGATCTCATGGTAGGGAGCAGAGGGTTGTGTATTTGCACGGCGATGTTGTAGGCCCTAATGATCTCTCCGTAGGAGATGAATCCGTGGTCAGACCTGTAGCCTCCCATCCTGCCCTGCTCTGCTGGAGTCGGCCTCACTGTGTGTGTGCCTGTGTTGAACTGTATAGGCCTGTGGTTATACGAACGTCTCCGTGTGGATCTGTATATGTGCCTCCTCTCTCTTCTCTGTCTGTGCTGAGCTGTAGAATGTAGACTCTTTGGTTTGTAGCCATCTGTAAATAACACACAACTCACTGCTTCCATTTGTTCCACTCCTGGCGTACTGCTTGCTCCCTCCTCTCCCCAGCCGAGCGTAAAAAAAACATGCAGCCTCTCCTAAAAACAAACATAGAAGCCCAGACGGTGCTCCTGGCATTTTGACTAGCCACTATTCTTTTTGGCGACTGGGCTGTCTCCTGTGTACGTTTTTTGTATATACTGTATATACTGTATATTTTTTTGGTATTGATTCCGGATCCTCATTAGCTGCTACCAAGGCAGCATCTATTCTTCCTGGGTGGGGTCCAATCACAATTACATACAATAAAAAAGTACATAACACATTATTACACACTACTCTACCATAACATATCTACAATACAAAATCAATATTACAGCAAAATAGCAATATTAAAATGTATGTGTGTGTAGAGTGCGTGTGTTAGCATGTGTTTGCGAATGCTGCGTGTGTGCCTGTGTGTGTGTGTGTCTTCACAGTCCGCTCTTCCATAAGGTGTCGTTTTCTCTGGGGGTTTTCTGATTTCACTGCTTGACTGAGTTACATGATGTGGAATAGAGTTCCATGTAACTATGGCTCTATGTAGTACTGTGTGTTTCCCGTAGTCTGTTTTGGACTTGGGGACTGTGAAGGGACCTCTGGTGGCATGTCTTGTGGGGTATGCATGGGTGTCTGAGCTGTGCAATAGTCGCTTAAACAGACATCTCGTGATTTCAACCTGTCAATACCTCTCACAAAGACAAGCAGTGATGCAGTCAATGTCCTCCACCCTGAGCCAGGAGAGGTTGACATGCACATTACCAACGCTGGCTCTCCTTGCCAGCCGTGCTGCTCTGTTCTGAGCCAACTGTAATTTGACACTGTCCCTCTTTGTGGCACTTGACTATATGACTGGACTATAGTCCAGTTGCGACACAACTAGGGCCTGTAGGACTTGTTTTGTTGATAGAGAAGTCAAGAAAGCAGAGTTGTGCTTTATTATGGACAGACCTCTCCCCATCTTAGCTACCGTTGCATCAATCATTATGTTTTGACTATGACAGTTTACAATCCAGGGTTACACCAAGCAGTTTAGTCGTCTCAACTTGCTCAATGTCCACATTATTCATTACAATATTTAGTTGAGGTTTAGGGTTTAGTGAATGATTTGTCCCAAATACGTTTTCTGAAATATTTAGGACCAGCTTATTTCTTGCCACCCATTCTGAAACTGACTGCAGCTCTTTGTTAAGTGCTGCAGGGATTTCACTTGCTGTGGTAGCTGACATGTACAGTGTTGAGTCATCAGCATAGATGGACACACAGGCTTTACTCAGTGCCAGTGGCAGGTCATCAGTAAAGATGGAAAATAGTAAGGGGCCTAGATAGCTGCCATGGGGAATGTCTGACTCTACCTGGATTATGTCGGAGAGGCTTCCATTAAAGAACACCCTCTGTGTTCTGTTAAACAAGTAACTCTTTGAAAGTAGTAGTTGTCTTTCTGTCCGTCAGTCCATCTGTCCTCTTGTATGTCCTCCCTCTCTCCGTCTATTAGAGCAGAATTTCCCAAACTTTTTGTGTCGGGGACCCGTTTTGTGAGAGCAAATTCATCAGGGACCCCCTTCATAATATCATAACACAACTCCTACTTAAAGGGGCAGTGCAGTTAAAAAGGGGTAGTGCATCAATTTTTAAAATATATTTCCACACTATGAGGTCGAAATAGCACTCTGAAATTGTGAAGAGTATGTTAATGCCCTTTTGGCCCAAAGCATGACATCATGACATCACTGACCAATGACCAGTCATCTTTTATTTGCATTTGTATCTTCCTACTTTGAAGGGTAAGTTGTTGATTTATTACATACAGTGATGATTTAAAAATTAAATGTTAAAGACTGCATGTGGCTTTAAGAGTGTGATAAAAATAGCATACAAGCAGTTTTACTGTGAATTCTGCAGTGCATGGTCAGACTAATCAAGTCTCAAGGTCTGGGAAAGAGCATTTTAAAGGCCTCCCTTTTTGAAGTTTTAAAGCTAATTTCCTGTAACTCTATAAATGTTTGCACATTTTGCCATGGAGCAGTGAGAACATTTTGCAGTATAAAGCTTAAATTACAGTGCATTTATGTTCAAGAATGTTTAAAAAATGTGTCATGGATAGAGTACTGTGGATATCAATATCCCAGTGAGCCTCCCAGGCCCATAAATTGTGCATAAATAATATTACATTGTATTGCAACCTCTGAACCTTTTCCACAGACCCCTTGTCCAAACTTCTGTTGTTTCTAATATCTGTTCTTTCTCGAAATATTCATTAAATATATATATATAATGATACTTGTGTTCCAGGGCACTCTCTCCACTTACTCACTGTTGGATTAATGGCCTGCCTATATATACAGAGCAACACAACAACAGGCAATAGGTGACCGGGCTCCGTAGGCACCACAGGGACAATCGATGGCTTTCATTAAATAAAATAGTGGAACATGAAAGACCCTGATAAATAGTCCAGCTATTTGGCCCCTAATTGCAGCCCTTTAAAACGTCTGTGTGATGATTGGAGCAGCTTCCTCTGAAGTCTCCTAGATCAAAGTGGAACCGAACAGATTAAAAACAGTCTGTCAGTGACCCCGTCTTAACGACATGTCCCCGGCTCTGCCCTCTGCTCCGCCACTCCAGACAGAGAACTCCAGCCTCCGCTGCCAGAGTGGGGACGGCCAGGCCAGGACGGAGTGAGGACAATGTATGGACCATATGACAAATCAGATACAACACAGTCAGATAGCCCTGTCAGTTGCCTGTCTGCCTGTCTGTGATTCAGTCTGTCTGTCTGCCTGTCTGGCTCTCTGTCTGCCTTTCTGCTTATAAACATGAGTGATCCCACTGATCCCCTAATACAGAGCCTGCTACTCATCATGATCTAGCTAGCTGTGCATACGCATTAACATCCTCTCGAACAGTGGTTCCCAAACTTTTTATAGTTCCGTGCCCCTTCAAACAGTCAACCTCCAGCTGCGTACCCCCTCTAGCACCAGGGTCAGCGCACTCTCAAATTCAGTTTTTTTGCCATCATTGTAAACCTGCCATACACATACTATACGATACATTTATTAAACATAAGAATGAGTGTAAGTTTTTGTCACAACCCGGCTCGTGGGAAGTGACAAAGAGCTCTTATTGGACCAGGGCACAAATAATAATATAATAATAATAAACATTTTGTTCTTTATTTAGCCATATTACATATAAACCTTTATAAGGTTCATTGAAAATTGTGAATAACTCACCACAGGTTAATGAGAAGGGTGTGCTTGAAAGGATGCACATAACTCTGCAAGGTGAGTTGTATTGGAGAGAGTCTCAGTCTTAAATCATTTCCCACACACAGTCTGTGCCTGTATTTAGTTTTCATGCTAGTGAGGGCCGAGAATCCATTCTCTCATAGGTACGTGGTTGCAAAGGGCATCAGTGTCTTAACAGCGTGATTTTCCAAGGCAGGATACTCTGAGCGCAGCCCAATCCAGAAATGTGGCAGTGGCTTCTGATTAAATTAAATTTTCACAGAACCGCTTGTTGCAATTTCGTTGGGGCTCTCTTGTTTAGATATCGGTAAGTGGACTCGAGGCAGGGAATGAAAGGGATAACGAATCCAGTTGTTTGTGTCATCCGTTTCGGGAAAGTACCTGTGTAATTGCGCACCAAACTCACTCAGGTAACTCACCCAGGTATATCACATTTGGTATTGTGCGTAAGCTTGAGTTCATTTGCACACAAAAGATCTTACAATAATGGAAAGACCTGTGTGTTGTCCTTCTAATGCAGACAGAAGAGCTCCAACTTCTTAATCATAGCCTCAATTTTGTCCCGCACATTGAATATAGTTGCGGAGAGTCCCTGTAATCCTGGATTCAGATCATTCAGGCGAGAAAAAACATCACCCAGATAGGCCAGTCTTGTGAGAATCTCGTCATCATGCAAGCGGTCAGACAAGTGAAAATTATGGTCAGTAAAGAAAACTTTAAGCTCGTCTCTCAATTAAAAAAAACGTGTCAATACTTTGCCCCTTGATAACCAGCGCACGTCTGTATGTTGTAAAAGCGTTGCATGGCCGCTGCCCATATCATTGCATAGTGCAGAAAATACACGAGAGTTCAGGGGCCTTGCTTTCACAAAGTTAACAATTTCAAACTGTCAGACATTCCTTTGGCAGCAAGAGCCTCTCGGTGGATGCTGCAGTGTACCCAAGTGGCGTCGGGAGCAACTGCTTGCAGGCGCGTTACTACTACACTATGTCTCATTGTCATGGCTTTTGCGCCATCAGTACAGATACCAGCACATCTTGACCACCAAGTCCATTTGATGTCACAATGCTGTCCAGTACTTTAAAAATATCCTCTCCTGTTGTCCTGGTTTCCAGTGGTTTTCAGAAGAGGATGTCTTCCTTAATTGACCCCCCTATAAACGTAACGGATATATACCAGGAGCTGTGCAAGGCCCGCCAAGTCTGTTGACTCATCCAGCTGTAACGCATAGAATTCACTGGGTAGGTATGCGAAGCAGTAATTGTTTCAAAACATCTCCTGCCATGTCACTGATGCGACCTGAAACAGTGTTGTTTGATGAAGGCATTGTCTGTATAGGTTTTTTGGCCTTTTCCCCCAGCATTGTCTCAGCCATATCCGCGGCAGCAGGAAGAATTAAGTCCTCCACAATAGTATGGGGCTTGCCTGTCCTAGCCACTCGGTAGCTAGCATTGGATGTGCTCGTGGCAGCAGAACAACTTGTGTCGTCGACAGGTGCAGGTGTAGTACTGCTGGTAGTAGCAGTACTACCAGTAGAGCTGGTATGTGTCTATGGATGTGGGCCTTACTAAACGGACTGTTTGAAAATGTGAAGAATTATTATTTATTTTTTACAAATGTGAATCACATTTTTATTTGGCGTACCCGACGGCATTGCGTACCCCTGTTTGGGAATACCTGCACTAGAAGGATTGATGTGTTTCACAGACACA